>NC_051159.1:2024281-2324280 GCF_013339745.2 Dermacentor silvarum
TTATTTTGTACTTTACGTGTTGGACTCTTAGTGCTTGTAGTGAATAGTTTCTTGTGTTGTTAATACCCATCTGCAATTGTATTGTGTTGTGCCTAGCCTAAGTGTGCACGTGTGTGTGTAACTGCCTTGTGTGAAGAATATAGTTTGTTGTGTTTTGACAACTCTGGGCTCTGACTCGGTCTTTGGACAGCAACCGGCGTTCGCTGGCGCACCAGAGGGCCCATTCTAAATTGTCCTTGCTTTCGTTGGATTATTTTCGGAAGCTGATAATTCGGCTTTGGAATTTGGTCCGGTGTCTGCGCCTCGTTCACCGGGGTCTGTGACAGCGACACGATAAGTGTTTTAGATCTAGTAAGCCCTTCTTGTTGGTGCTGCCGTGCCCGCGGCTTCTTGTTGCAGTGGCCGATGTTGGTTTGTTTTTATGGAAACTTCTTTTAGTAGCTGGGAATATAGAAGAGAACCCAGGCACCGAGTTAGGCCAGATTGCTAAACAACTAAAGAATACCGCACTCGACTATAAAAGATATCAAAAAGCATCGGCTAACCAAAATTGAAAAGAAGATAGACGCCCTCTCCAAACTTGAAGAAAAAAGTAGTCTGTTGCGAAAACGACATATTGCAATTGGAAACAGCCTTTAAAAGATTAGAAAGCAGGCTTGATGATTTGGAGAATCATAGAAGAAGATCAAATCTTATTGTTTACGGACTACCTGAGGTTGAGGGAGAAAACAGCTCTACATTGGTACACAGCGTCAATCAAACGATCATCAAGGATACCCTTGGTTTAGAGCCAGTAGCCTTCGAATGAATACATTGCTTAGGCAGGCCAAATAAATATAAAAACAGACCACGGTCAATCTAAAGCTACTTGACTCAAGAAACAAATAAACGATATTGAAAAAAGGCTACAAACTCAAGAACACTAACTACCCTATAGGTGAGGACTTCAGTCGTAGAGTGCAGGAAAAGAGAAGAAAACTTTGGGAAAGTATAAATCAAACCGTGAGAAAGGAGAAAAAGTATCTCTATTCTTTGATAAACTGTACATATATGACAGCATGTTTGTCTGGGATGACGAAAGAAACATGAGAGTCACAGTTCAAAAAAACACTGAAAGAAGTCGACCAGTAACTCGAAGTCACAAACATTCACAGAAATAACATTACTAAATGTGAACGCCAGTAGTATTGTCAATAAAACTAAAGCATAAGAAAGCCTGTTACTCGAACACAGCCCTGATATAGTTGCCATTACTGAAACATGGCTTTCACCAGAAATATACAGCCACGAAATAGCACCCCCAAATTAGTTATTCGTGAAGATCGACCAACTCGAGGCGGTGACGTAGCTCTGCTTAATAAGAAGCCCTTACACTTTTCATTGATGCCCGACGTTCTAGATGTTGAGGCTGTGTTCTGCAGAATTATGTGCGATTACTTTGCAACAATTACTGGTTGCTTTTACAGAAGTACTTTTTCTGGTCACGAAAGTGTTATTGCTGTACAGGAGTTTATGCAGAAGCCTGCTACTAACCGAGTTATTCTTATGGGAGACTTCCGTTTACCTGATATTGACTGGAATACCATGCATCACACTTCACTCTCATCAAATTCGCTCATTGATTTGATGCTAAACTTCGGGCTTCATCAAGTTGTAACCTCTCCTACGCGAACACAAGGAACAAGCGATAACATCCTAGACTTAATACTGATCAGTGACAACTTCCCCCTAGATCTACTGAACTCGGAGATCATAAACGGTATCCCAGATCACAACATACCAAAGTGTCAGCTGCCCCTCGGATGCACTGCAACAGCCAAAACTACTGAAGTTATTGTCCCTAATTTTCAAAAAGCAGATTATTCTGCTATACTAACCTATTTTGCGCACGAATACCAAAAATTTTACGAAATGGCCAAAGATAGTTCTGTTCACGTCAATGATCTTTGGCTTCATTTCAAGCGTATAGTCTCGCACTGCATGCGTCATTACATCCCGAAAAAAACAAAAAATCACAAAAAACAATCCTTGGATAACACGCGATATAATTCATGTCAAGCGCAGAATAAAACGCGTGCGCTGTAACATAAAAAAGAAAGGTGAAAGTACACAAAAGAAAGCGCAGCTACTTCGCGCTACCGACGAACTCACATTAAAGACTAAGCTCGCGAAGCATGCATATTTCAATGAAGAATTGCCTAACCTTATCAATCCCAACCCTAATCGCTTTTGGAACGTTTTTCGCGCACGCCCTGCAGCGACACCAGATCGTCCACGTGAGGAAAAATTGGCACTCGCTGATAAACTTAACCAACACTTTCACTCAGTCTTTACTACAAATAACGACACACTTCCATATTTGCCACCGCCATCATTGCCCACTACTGACACATTAACAATAAACGGCTGAGGAATATTTAAGCAGTTACTTGAGCTGGACGCGAAGAAAACAAACGGTCCCGATAACATTCGCAATGAGTCCTTGAAAAGATATGCTGAATGTAGCAGTAAATATCTTGGCCTTATTTACCGCAAGTCACTTTCGACATCAGACTTACCAGAAGATTGTAAAATTGCTAAAATTGTACCGATTCATAAGTCAGGCGATCCTAACCTACCATCTAACTACAGACCAATTTCACTTACCAGCACATCACTAAAAATTTTCGAACACATTACTTTCAAACACTTAACCGCATAACATTTTCTAGTAGATGTTTAACATGGTTTAAGAAGAGGTCTATCAACAGTCAATCAGCTAACCGAGGTGGTACACGACCTTGCTTCAAGTAATAATAATCATAATCAAACTGACCTACTTTTACTAGATTTCAGTAAAGCGTTTGATTGTGTGTGCCATATTAAAATAACTGCCAAAATTACAGCTTTGATTGGCAATGGACCCATTACTGCATGGATAAAAAGCTTCCTATCTCTCCGATCACACTTTGTTGTCATCGAAAACATCCCATCTGCTCCGGTGGCTGTTACATCAGGGGTCCCACAGGGCTCCGTAATAGGTCCGCTGTTATTTTTTTTATCAATGACATTACAAACAACACTGATTGTAAAATTAAACTCTTTTCAGACGACTGCATAATATACAGAGAAATACGTAATCACGAGGACCAAGTTCTGCTCAATAACGCACTAGCAAAAATAACCGAATGGTGTGATAACTGCTAAATGACCATTAAGGAAAAGAAAACGGTTTGTATGACAGTAACGAGAAAAAAAGCACCGATCGGTTTTCCGCTACACGCTTAACGGCAGCCTCGTAACTAGAGTTCAACAGCATAAGTATCTTGGTTTAACAATGACGTCAGACCTTAACTGGACATCACATATTAACAACATTACTTCTTGTGCATTACGAAAACCCTTTCTTTCTCACAAGGTGCCTGCGGATGGCACCAACTAGCGTCAAACTTTTAACTTACACTACATTTGTGAGACCTGTTCTTGAGTATGCTAATGTAGTATGGTTCCCGTCAACTAAATCTAATATAACTAAACTGGAAAGCATCCAGAGAAAGGCAGTTAGGTTTAACCACCCAAAATACCGGCGCAGTGATTCACCTATTCTTCTCCTAACAAAGTTAGGGCTTGCAACTTTGGCTGTTCGAGCAAAACGAGCTCGTCTAAAACTTCTGCATCAAATACTACACAAGCGAGTAAAAATAGATGCTTCTGCATACGTTACCTTTTCTAAATCTCGCATGCTTCGTCATAATCACCCGTATACACTAAACGAGTTCCTATGTAATAACGATACTTTCCAGTTTTCCTTTTTCCGCCGCGTTGTTCTTTAGTGCAATAATCTGGATCCATCTATAACTAACACAGTATCGCAGTCCGATTTTGTTAAGTTATTGAAAGATGAAATAAGTAGTTAGGAGAAAACAGTTCTTATGCACATATAATCATCAAAACTGCCATTTTTTTGAGCTACAGCTAAAAATTTACCTCCTTTACTTCTTTCTTCGTTTTTGTAACATTTGCTCTTTTTATTGATAGTATTATTGTTGTAAAATTGCGCATTGAACCTATTTCATGTATTTACATTTACATGTTTGGATGTTTTTGCCGTTCTTTATATAAAAACATGCATTGTACGTGCAATCATATGCCCACCTGCTATGGTCACGATATGAGTCTGGCAGTATTGTAAATAAATAAATAATACTTTGTATGTCCTGTGCGTGTTAATGTTATGTCGCAGCATTCTGAGTGGGTTATAGATTGATTTGTGCACTTTCTTCATTTTTGCATTGGCTGCTGTTTAAGGATGTTTAGAAAATGGGATTATTGCCGTATATTTGTTTTGTAGCGTTAGCTACACTGGCCTAGCCAAGCCCGTTTCGCGCGGCACATCAAGAGCCGTGCTGCGCATGCTCAAGGATCAGTGATGTCACACGGCTTGCGCACCGGAGCCGCCGCCGCGCGCGACTCACCGCCGCCGGTCTGCGCATTCCAGAGGAGTGACGTCGTAGCCGTGGTAGACGCACTGGCGCCGGCGCGCGCTCGCTGTGCAGTCGCCGTCTGACCCTGCGCTGGGGCCGCTGCGCTTCTGACTGGCGTTTGCCAGTGTGGTATAGCCATGGAGAAGGAGAGCGCAAATGCTGCTCAACAGCACAGAAGAACGGAGAAGCTTGACTCATCGGATCCCGAAGTAGTTGCCTGGCAATTAGCGGTTGAGCGTAGGAGACAACCAGGAAAGCTAAGAATAATCAGCTGAACCTTTGCTAACGCTACGTATATCCTCGCATAGCCGAGCTAAGCCACTGCAACTTTTTTTCATTAAGCCTCAAGTTATCGTCCTTTCCTCAATGAACAACCTATTGCTTGTGGAGGAGCCGGCGACACATTTGCCAATATTTCCAGTGTCATCACAATAAATCACTCACTCATGACGAGTACGCTTGTAAGACAATGGCGACAATGGCGACAATGGCACAGCGACAATATGATGACAATACAAAGATGACCCGACCCGCATTGCTTGCTATTGCAGTGCTATTGCTTGAAAAGATTGCTTGAGACAGTAGCCTAATAAAACAAATCATTCGTAGCTCATGGAGCACAGTGACACTAGCCATAGGATGACGAAGTGGAGTAATGATTATATATCTATGAAAATTGTGGTTCGAACTGTATATTGATGCTGCAATAAACTGAAAGATAATAGGTAATGTGTTGTTTGATATAACTCGAGCAGGACACATGCCTTTGGAAAAACTGTAAGCGGTGGGAATTTTCCAAGCACGCTACTTTATATTGTCTAAGCCGGGAGGGATTACATAGTTGTCATTCCACTAACAACTGCCACTCTTTTATCAAAATTACTGTTTCTACTTCGGCACAAGCTTGAGGCGCACAGGGGAGTTGTGCGAGACGAAGATGGACTTCCTTCTCTTTAACGAAACCATTCAATCAATCAATCATCTATTATTATACACTAATACAGTTACAAAGTAATAGTAATGCAGAAGGAGGTCCTAAAGTAAAAACTGTCAGGAGGACATCCTGTTAGTACATGCGATTAGCAACTAAGGTAAAATTAGCGGGAAAATACAAATCAATATAACCAAAGTAAATAAATAAGAAAATCATATCACCTAAGGCTTGCGATTATGGAAAAATACAAATCAACATATTAGAAGGAATTAATCAAACATCTGGTAGTTGAAGATTACACAGAAAGGAGCAACGATAATTCTACTTTGAAATACACATGTAAGTACAAACCTAAGAATAATTGAATAGGAGTATAATGGTTATATAACAGCAACAGTGCGCAATCCAACACAGCAACAAAATTAATGTATCAGCAGCTAATAACATAGGAACACAAACCGAGAAAAACGATAACACGTGGACACACCGTAATGCATGCGCATATATATATATATATATATATATATATATATACATATACAAGCGCACTACACATATATGTATGAGTTAATGTAGTATGTTGTTAGTAAAACTGTTTTAGAAGCCGATGGAAACAGTGTAGTGCAGGGCTTGATTTATTATTTGATGGCAGCGAATTCCAAAATGAAATTGCAGAAAAGAAGGCTGCCATTTTACCGTAGCTGGTGTTTACTTTTGGAAGCAAGAGGTTATTATTTTGACAAAACCGTGTGTTATTTGTATTGTAAAGTAGCGTTGGGGGAAGTAGCTCAGTTGGAATGTCACAGTTTCTACTTCTAAACAATAAAATACCTAGTTTGAGTTGAAATGTGCAAGTTAATGGTAGAATTTCAAGAGTGCGAAAAATGGGTGGTGCTGATGTGGTGTATGAGCCATGGGCGATTATTCGGACCGCGCATTTCTGAAGGTAATTCAGGGATGTCAGATGTGTGGGGTATGTGTAGCCCCATGATGAAATACAGTAAGTAAGGTGACTGTTAATGAAAGCATAGTAAAGCGATTGTAGAGTATGTTGCTGAAAACAATGTTTTGTTCGAACGAACACGCGGATATAATAATAATATAATAATAATAATACCCTTATTCATGAAAACAAGTGGTACAAGGTTCCAAGGCATTAGGAAAAAAGTTGCCACGAACAGCAACTTGACTAGTCCTAATAGCCATGCCAAAAGCAACCTTCTTAGTGAGGGAATTTATGTGAATGTTGTATTTAACTTGAGAGTCTAATGTAACACCTAGAAAATTTATAAAATTAGATGGAGTAATGACGCAGTTGTCGATGTATAGTTCAGGGGTTGTTGCAAGCGTTTTTTGGGACGAGTAAAGTAACATGAAGATTGTTTTAACAGGGTTTACATTTGCCAAGTTATTCTTACACCAAGAAACAAGATTCGTGACATCGGCATTTAACTTTCTTAGTAGACTGTTAATGTTTTTATCTCTAATGAATATCGTTGTACCATCAGCATAGAGGATGAAGTCAGAATAAGTAAGTGATGATGGTAAGGAATAATAGAGCACCCACAATTGATCCTTGTGGAACGCCCTGGTTAGTTGTTATTGGAGATGATAAAACACTTCCGTAACTAACAACCTGAGTTCTATTAGAAATGTAGCTTTTCTAAAGGCCTAAAACAGGCCCACAATTTCCGAGGGATTCAAGTTTAGTATGGACAATGGGATGGTTAATAGTGTCAAAAGCTTTAGATAAATCAACAAATACCGCCCCTGCTCATAGCCTATTATCGTTAAACTGCTTTATGCTGTCAGTTAGCTTTATCAACACTAATTCGGTTGAGAAGTTTGCATGAAACCCAAACTGCTTAGGTGTCAAACGGCTAAATTTTGTTAGGTAGTTCGTCAGGCGATAAACAATGAGCTTCTCAATTACTTTGCTAAAAATTGGGAGGATAATTACAGGGCGATAATTAGAACATACATTTTGATCTCCCTTTTTAAATACAGGCGTTACTTTTCCTTGTTTGAGACTCGTTGGAAAAACTCCCGTACGAAATGCAGTGTTAGTAATATAAGCAAGAACAAAAGATAACCCACGAGCAACAAATTTGATTTTAGGTGGATAAATTGAATCTGGGCCACAGCCTGTGGTCTTCACACCTATTATAGTGCGAAGAACTTGATATGGTGAAGTGGGTTTTAAGAAAAAAGAGTGAGGCGAGCGAGACAATCTATTCAAGTTAGTGACAACGGATGCAGGGCTCTTGAAAAATGATTCATTGAAACAATTGGCGACAGCTATAAGATTAGTTAAAGTGCTGGTGCCGTCCGTAAATTCTGTCACAAACGCGTCCTGTTGATTTAGACAAACATTATTTTTTACGTTCCAATTCTTTGTGCAGTCATTCCCATTTTCGAGCACTTTATTTTGGTAGTAGGGTTCTTTTACCCTGTTTCAGTAAGACGGTGAGAGTTTGTGAATACAGTGGTGATTGGTTAAAGTAAGAAAATTAACCATATCTTAAAAATTGTTGGCCAAGCTTCGGATGTTAAAATGTACGATGGAAATGCGAGAAGTGGACGAACAACTAAGAAGTTGCTTCAGCTCGTTAACAGTGTGTGACGCAGTACACGAGTTGCGGAAGGACAAGCATACGACAGACAATAACTGAGAGCAACATGGAAGGGGATGGGAAGAACTGGTGGGAAGGGTCCACGGTAAAAAGAGGGAAGCAGCTCGGTTAAAATGGCGCCTGCCTGTCCAGCAGGCAGTGGATCGGGCGAATCGCAGACTGGCCGGCTGCCGGACGTGGCAGTGCCGGCGGCTCGGCCGGATCGATCCTGCCGCCAAAAGGGATCCCGCGCTTTCAATCTCGCCAGGCTCGCTTATGGTCCCTCGCCACCGACCTCTCCGCTTCGTCTAGGCGTCCGAGCGCCGGGCCCAATCCTCCCTGCCTTCGTTTCGCCTGCCGCGCGGCGCTGATATCGCTGGGGAGCGCTTGCAGCCGCCTCGCGAGCTGGGGAAGACCACTCGTGCGTCTGTGCGTGGTCCGCTATTGGATGTCATATAACAGCAGCAGCTACCTATTGTTTTTTTTTAAAAAAGCTTCCGTTTGGCTCTCGCTGCCAATTTCCAACTTGTAGGAGCACCGTCAGCCACAGGCCAGGGAGGATCAGTAGCCGTCGCCACGAGTTTCTCTCACTTCAAATGAGCGAATTTATATCTGATTCTTTAGATATAAAACCAAAATGTCTATCCGTCTTTCCGACTTTGCTCACAATTTTTCAGATGCCCTTTTGTTAGTGATTAGGGGCATTTGCACTTAAAGACCTAATAAGAAAATTAAGCCGGCTGGGGGACCGAGTGTTCTGGAAGGAGGTGGGTGTGGGCGTGGAGAGACTGACAGTTGGATGTATGGACGGCGGGTGTATGTACCGTATGAGCACCCCCTGCAATGCGTGCGTAGTCGGGGGATGTGCTACTAAACTGATTCTTTAATTTATTTTTGCGATTCTACTACGAAAGGGTTTCGCCTTTAGGATACGTAATACATGTTTACTAATCATGGGATCTTTAGAAAACAAAATGTCTAGGATGTCTAAATGATTAGGGACCGAAATGTCACAAAGTCAACATAGCATAATATGTGTGTTCATTCCGCTTGGTGTTTTGCAATCCTCCGTGCCGCTTATCGACCAGCCGTCCCTCATTAGGCTCCACTGCAGATCCCATTACACATCTCCTGTGGCCATGTAAACACAGGAACTTGGCATACAGAGTTTTGCATTGCCATGTTGATATTTGGATTGGATGCAACGACATTCCACTAAAAGCGTCTTAACGGTTACAACCCCGTTTCTGCATGCTCTTCACTAACATTTATTGCAGGCAAAAGTGCTTATAAGCCCCACATGGTATAGCATATAGACTGCTTTGAGTGACGGCACTGTTGGATAGTTTACTTATGGTAGGTACTCATGAGACCATAAAAGCGGCTGTATTGTAACCCTAGTTTCTATTCTGACAGAGGCCTCATCACAGCCGTTGCGATAGTGAAGAAAAGTTTAGTTTCAGGTGTCGATTGCTCACATGTTTTATTCAGTTGATAACAAATTTATAGTCTTTAAGAACTATTTTCAAGAATTTCACAACGGACAAAAAGTCACCGGCAAGAATAATTATCTAAAATGCCCCGCAAATGCTCCCACCAGCACAGTGGCCATGGGTGACTCACAAAGAAACTATTTCTTGTCGTGGAGTTTGTTGGTAGATACATGCTATGGTGCAAAAGACGTGACACGAAACGAAGAAACACCCAGAATGAAGACACGCTCTTTCCTGCCCGGTCGTTTCTTGTTTATTTTGTGCCTTTTACACCACAACAAATTTTTCTTCCAATACATTCACCTCAATACCTTCCCTGTAAGGGCGCGCCAGGATTCACCTTCTAGTGTAGCGCTACAATTATTGATGTGCATTTCCATCCCCTTTTGGTCATCACATGTGAATGAAAGGTGTGGCGTCGGGCACCGGACATGCAGCGTTTGGAAGAAAAGACCCACCACTGGACAGCACCGCGACGGAGCAAGCGGGGGCTGCCGCCATTTTAGTTGGCAGTAACTGGCAGAAATGGAGTGCGGCACGTCATGTAACCGGTTGCCTTTTACATTTACAGGTACCAAGGGAACGGAAGCGCAGTCCAGGACGACGAAGAATTGGGATGTGTGACGAAATCAGAGAATTGACAGGCATAACGAAGAACCAGTTGGCACAAGGCATGGGTATTTCGAGATTGCTGGATGAGGCTCTTGTCCTACAGTCGAAATAAATATAGCGATGATGAAGATAAGGATGTGTTGCGTAGGGGATGGGGGCCCCGTCCGTGAAAGGAATATGCATCGGTTGGTGGATGAGTTCATTTTCTCCGAAAGACGCAAGCGATCGTCACATATGTGCGAGGGAGCACCCTCAGGTCTCGGGCACTGTCCGGAGGCCCAGATGCTGAGGGCAGCGGAAGATTCTCTGAACTCAGCTCGCGGTGAGGTCACCTCCTGTTTCAGTTGTGGTGGTGCTTTCTCCAGCTGAGGAGCGGTGGTGTGTCGCTTGAACACACAACTTTCATCCGTACTCCGATGGAGTCACCGTAACGACTAGGAAGGCGTCGTTATCGCTGAGGGCCGCTCACAGCAGTCGTGTTCAGCGCTGTCTCCACACTTGCGTGCTCAGCAGTTGTGCCGATGTCTACTTCGGTCGCTGGTGATTGCGATGCTCCAGCGTTCCTGAGAGAAGGGCATCGACGACATAGGGTTATCTACTTCTAGCCCAAGTATAAAGAGGGACAGAACCCTGCTTGAGTAGCGTTTGGTCCCATCTCGGCAAGCATGCAGCTGTTATCCTGTGTTGCAGAGTTTCCAATGTTGCGTCTCAAAACGCCGGGCTTTACGTGATCGCAGTGTCGGCGTGTCGTTAGGGCTCCTAATGACCCATGATCTGGGACGTACGTTTTCGAAACCCGTTTTCTCCATCCAAATCCGGTTCCCTCGGAAGTTTCGAAGTAAAACTGTTTGTCCAACAGCAAGTGTTCTCGACAGTGTGTTCCTGTTGCATATGGTATGGGTTTTGTGCGCTTTTGCTTGGGACTGAAAGCGTAGATTGCAGTATCAAGTTCGCGGTCGAACATAAGCGCAGCTTGCGTTTTGCCCGTTGATGTGGAGCAGTGGTGTGTTGCTTTAGCAAGAACCAGGCCAGCCTACACGCAAATATTCCATACTGAAACTTCCCAACTGTCTAGTAAAGCTAGTAAAGCTGGCCTCCATCAAATGGCGCTTCCTCCTGATTTGATTGCTCCAGCTTGCTCCTGTTTGACCGCGTCTTTGAAGAAATTTTGCCCGCATTTGGTGGAGGACAGCTTTCTAGACAGTTGGGAGGACTAGGTGAAGTGGGATGCATTTGGTGGAGGACAGCTTTCTGCACAGTTGGGAAGACTAGGTGAAGTGGGATGCCCCGTATGTTATTTGGCCTTCTTGAGTGAAAGGAATTTGGAGAAATTGAAGCGCGAAAGCAGTGGGAGAACGTAAGCGAGGGTGTGAATGACGGTCATGTGGTAAGCTTTGCTTATACACATGGCCTTTCGCACCGTTTGAAGAAGGTTGGAGCATGGTAGGGTATTATAGTCGTTTTTTCAGCGAAGAATAAGTTGGGCAGGATTTGTGCTACCGTGCCTCATAGGGCAGAGAAGGCAGACCAGGAACAACGCGTGTGCGGCATTAAGCATCATGAAAAGACTGGTCAATGCAAAGAAGGAATGGTGCATGAAATTTCTGTCTCGTGTGGTGCGTGGTACAATTGCCAGACAGAACTATGCGTCAATGTACGCTTTAGGGAGCATATGGCTTCCTAGAGGGGACAGCTTTCTTCGAATCTTGCCTTGCACTGCAAAAATGGCGACTGTGGTCCAGTGATTTCAAAAATCAAAGAACCATCGAGGTACGGGGAGGAATCCTTCCGGCAGATAGCGGAGGAGGAGGAGGAGAAGTAAAAATTGATGAGCCATTCCACTCTGTGAAAGTGGGTGACCAGCGAAGCTGTTTAGCACACCACACAGAGGTGACACAGAATTTTGAACAAAAGTACGAACACATTTTCATCGGTGGTGTTTGCCGCGCGCCGTCACTTTTAGGCGCGTTGCTCCTCGGGAGTCTGGACTATATGCGGCCTCCCCATTACGACGACAAAAGAGAAGGGAAATTCAAAATGGAGAACGGCAACTTGTCTTTTTGGTAGTTTATGTACATTCGCGTGGACGATGGGACCGCCGCCCCGAGAAGCCACAGGAAACTAGGCGCGCGTGACGTTTGAACGGCACCGCCCCCAGGCCGAGAGGAAGGAAAGGAAACTAGATACGCTAGCGCTTGTACGCCGACAAAGAGGCGGCGGTGCAAATGTAGCCGAGGCCGATGCGGGTCGCACAGCAGACAAACTTTGAGAAGCCTTTATTATCTACGTGGGAGTCTACTGATCTTGAAAATGGTGCCCAATGAAAGTTAATCTACTCAACATGCACAACCGAGGGCGCCGACGAGCCAGCTGTGGAAGAAGACAACCCCTACTTAACACTTTCGTTATGTATACCATTGAACTTGAAGACGTTATGGAGACAGTCAGTAAGATGTCAACGTGTAAGGTCTCCGGAATAGATGGTATTCCTATTCGAATGATAAAAGAGAATACAGATGTATTAGGACCACTTTTATGCCACTTGTTTAATCACTCCGTGAAATGCTCTAAATATCCGTCTCAGCTGAAGGTTGCTAAGGTTGTACCTATCTTCAAAGATGGAGACCGCAATGACCCTTGCAATTACAGGCCAATATTCATGCTCAGTACCATCAATACTATATTTGAAAAAATTCTAACCCGTTCGTTCCACAAGTTTATCGATGAGTACCAGGTGATGTGCCCACAGCAACATGACTTTCGTCCGAATCACTCAACTTCGTCAGCAGTGTTAACGTTAAGTCAAATAATCAACGTAGCTTTGAAAAATAATATACTTGTGTGTGTGTCATATTCCTGGACCTAAAAAAAGCCTTTGATACAGTTGATCACAACATACTTCTGCATAAACTAAAGCATTATGGTTTTCGCGGTGGCTCATTGGACCTTCTTACTAGTTACCTTCATGAACGAATGCAGCTGGTCAGAATGTACAATGTTACATCATCACCTAAGAATATGCGCACTGGAGTCCCTCAAGGATCCGTTCTTGGGCCACTTTTATTTTCGCTATATATTAGCGACTTCCCACTTATATTAAGTACAAGTCCTAATGTACGGCGATGACACCTGTATTGTAGTAACAGCCGATAACATTTGTGATCTCGAAACTAAAGCAAACGAAGAGTTGAAAAAGGGAAGTGATTGGTTTAATTGAACAAACTTACAATTAACATTAAAAAGACTAAATATGGGGTATTTCGAACTCGTAACAATAACTTGCCTGATAAATCATTAGATTTAGAAATAAACCGCTTTCCATTAGACGAAGTCAGATCATTTCAGTATCTTGGCGTGACTTTCGATAGCAATCTGCACTGGCAAGAACAAATAAGCACAGTTTGCACAAAGCTCGCATCGGGATGCTACGCACTCTGACAAGCACGTCATCATCTCGATAGTAACACTCTGCGTATTCTATATTTCGCACTCATCCATAGCCATCTCGCATACTGTAATGAATCGTGGGGTGCGACATACAAAACTTATCTTGCACCTGTACGCAAACTCCAGAAAAGAGCCCTGGTAATAATTACCCATTCATGTTACGATGAACCTAGTCACCCTCTGTTTAATAGAATGAATGTTTTGCCGTATGATATGATACACGAATTAAAAATTGCTACCTGTGTTTTCCATATTGTTAAAAACAACCTGCCTTTTCATATTTCTACATTTTACACATCCTCTCGAGCGACCAGAAATCAAACGTACGGAAATTTTAATCTTCCTCCAACTAGGAATATTTACGGACAACATTTGCTTCAGTTTTCAGGGGCAAAAATTAGGAATAAACTACCAGCAAAGATAAAACAAGCAAATAATTTTTCGTCCGTGCTTAAAAAATACTTGCTTAGCCTGAATAACCCATTTCAATGTGAACAATCATGATGTCCTTTATTGTGTTCGTAAATCGTTGAAGCCTGCTAAAAAAATACCATACCTAATTGTTGTTAATATTTTTGTTTCGATATTAATAATGTATGCTTTGAACCTTCATAATAATGAAGGAATTTGCCTGCAATCCTCTTGTTAACTAGTGTTTTATATTAGAAATGTTTGTTACTGTAACATGCTCTTCACTATTTCGCATTTCTTTTGTACGCTCGGGCTACGTAAATGTGTAAGAGAGATACGTGTATGCACGTGATGTATCTCACTTGTTTTTGTACTTATAATTTATTTATTTTTCATTGGACCCGCAACTAGCCTATGGCTATGGGTCCAACCAGTTTTGGTATTTCTGTATGTTCTAAGTCTGCAAATAAAGAATTGAAGAATTGAATTGAACGTGCAAGCAGTGGCACGAGCGCGTTCGCGCGGGACCTGACTTATTGAACACGCAGAACAAAAATGAACGCAAAGCTAGTCATAAACACTCGGAACACATGAAAGTTACGTTTTGTATAGAAATGTAGATAAAGTTACGCGAGAGGTTGTTGAAGCCACTCTGATAGCGAGGGCCGGTGATAGCTGCATCAGCTCCCCTTCAGTTGCGCTGACTACAAATGAATTTGCGTTCCTGGATGCGGCTGGTTTCCATGTGCGATGATTGGGCCTTTTCTGTATGCGGGCCTACAAATACGGTTGTTTCTCGAAATAAACACTCAGTTGAAAGTTAGCGCTCGTCCTGTTCTCTCGTTCTTGTCCGTGTATTCTAGCGCTATGACCACCTCTGAGAATGAATGAGACGGGATGATTAGTGAACGCATATATTTCGAGGCCATCCGCGCTGTGCAGAAAAAATATTAAAAGCAAAAGAAAGAAAAAAAACCTTCGCTTGAGCATAATTTATCGACTCAGAGGTATGACTAAAAATGAGCTCCTACGATGTTTTGACCACTTCCGAAGCTGCGTGTATACATTTAACCACGGGGAATGCCCAAAAGGCAAACCACTGAAATTATAGCGATTTAACGCAGATTTCACGGGCCTTAAGTAAAACTGAACTTTCTTTTTTTGTTATTTGTATCTTCACCTTTACGGCACGGAGTTCATGCTGTGATGATGCACATAACATGCAAAAGTTGGGTCTTGTTAAGTTGACAGCAGCAAAGGGAGGCAGCAGACACAGAGAAGTTACCGCGCTACGGATTATGTACTTATGTAAGCTTTTTGCTTTGTACATTCACATGACCGAAACGAATAATTAAAATTGAATTATGGTGTTTAACATCCCTAAGCTGCACAGCGGCTTATGGGGGACAGTGTAACGAAAGGCTCCAGATGAATTTTGTCCGCCTAAGGTATCTTACCAAGCTCCTAAAGCAGGGTAATAAGTTTTTCTGCATTTCTTCCTCATCTGAATTTAGGCGCCGCTACATTGCACGGCTTCTCTGAGCCGCCGTGTAGTAGCCACCGTGCAGTAGACGAATTTCATCTTGTATATCGCTTAAAGCTTCAGTGTAAATGGGGCACACATCAGTGCATTCACGAGAATGCAATGCAAATTTGCGTTCTAAGACCAGTCATTTAGCGAAGTATCACTTTGTCACCGCGAAAATGTGCATCATCTGTTATAAAATGTGAGAAGTAATACATCTTTGGAGATGGTTGTTCTACGGAATAGGCGCACTTTTACGAAATCACCACACGCTGACTTACGGAACCATGCACTCGACAACAACGCTACGTAGTCGTGCCGGTAAACTTCCTAAGCACTTCCTAAGCACAGTTTGTAAATGCTGTCACGTCAAAAAATATGCCGGATTTACGATCACGGCAGTTGATATGCCAGCAGCACTCTTATGCAGAGAGTCGCATGAACGTTTTTTGACAATCAGCGCCCGCTTCGGAGGTGCGGCAGATGGGAGGGGCCTCCACAGTGACGTCACACCGTTTCCAAACAGGGAGAGGTCTATTGTGTAGCATTTTCTGGAAAACACGCCGGCACCAGCGATTACTCTAGAATCCTTCGATGTCTCATTTATAAAAGCCTACGCGCTTGACCCGCTGATCAGGTTTCGACGATCGCCGACAGTGCTCGCCACTATCGTTGTGCTTCGAGTGTAACATGCTTTTGTGGGCACAGATTAGCCCAATAAAGAATCAGTGTCGTCATCCACAGTTTTATTACTGTTTTCTTCACTGTCACTACTACGTGACATCTGGTGAAGGTGCTAGTGCGTTCTAGCACCGAACGCCCCCGAAAAGCAGCGATCCAAGCCCGAAGCCTTAGGACAGCACCAACGTCGCCAAGGACCAGTGAACTAGCCGTAAGCAGCAAGGACTTCTGCCGGAGTACGGACCTCTTTCCGAGAAGACCACAGGGATCACGGCTAAGTCAATGACTCCAACGGCAGCCCCAGCGTCCCCGATCCTGCTGCAACAACCTCCGGAGCCACCGACCTTCAGTGGATCATCGGCTGAAGACGCTGAAACCTGGCTGGAGACATACGAGAGGACCGCGATGTTCAACTGGAGCGGCGACGACAAACTGCACCATGTCTATATTTTGATGGATGACGCAGCTCGGACCTGGTTTGAGAACAGAGAGACCATCGTGGTGACAAGGGACCTATTTCGTGAGAACTTCGTGAGGATCTTCACAAGTGTCATACGAAAGAAAGGACCGAAGTTCTCTGAGAAACCTGAGTGCAATACCAAACGACAACATCGCGATCTTCACGGAGATGACTCGCCTCTTCCGCCACGCCGAACACGACATGTCTGAAGAAAACAAAGCTCGGTTCTTGATGCAGGGTGTGAAAGAGCAACTAGTCACCCGATTGGTATGTAACCCGCTCTGAAGAAGTACTCACAAAGCAAGGATCACAAGAGCAGACGACAGTGCGTCTGTCCTCAACAAGAGGAAAAGAGAGACAAGTGAGGCCTGTGCAGCGGATGAAAAAGGGGCTTGCGCAGAGGAGACCCTTGGAACGCCGGCATGACTAGGGCTGCAGAGCCTGCGCAACCCACATCTTCGAGTGAGGTTCACTTGACCGGGCGTCCGTCTTCGGGACAGAGAACACCTCGGGTCGTTCCACGGCACGAGACCTCTGAGCGGCCTGCTGCAAGCTAGAACCCGCATCTACGCACGAGGTTCAGGAGACCGGGCGTCCGTCATCGAGACGAAGAGCGCCTCGGGTCCTCGCCTTGCACGAGGCCTCAGATCGGCCTGCTACCGTCTACAGAGCTGTGGACCGTCCACCTTTTCCTGCCCCGTACTGCTGCGTCTACTTTCCCACGTCGGTCATCACACTACTAGCGAGTGTTGGACCTCAAGGACTCTACGAGTCTCGTCAGGCTCAGGACTTCAACCACAACCGCGTGAAACTGTATTTTTTATGTTTACGAACAACCTTGCATGCGTGGTTCTTGTTGAAGATATTCTTCGTGTTTACGTGCGGTCTAATATAATTGTCGTGTGTTTCCTAATCATGCACCGTCTCCTTCATCTTCCTCGCGTCATACGCCTTGCAACGTGACGATCCTAAACATCACACCCGCCAAGACTATCGCAGAATTTGTTTCGGAGGCCACAACGATCGAGAAGGCGCTTGAAATGCGCGCCAGACAATAGAACCGCCGTGCGCGGACAAACTACGCCGAAGCTCAAGCACTTGGCGCCAAGGACCTGCGAGAGACAATCAGAGCGGTCGTACGGGAAGAGCTGCAGAAGTTATGCCCAAGGCCGCCGCCTGAGGTGGCCTCGATCGTTGACATAGTTCAAGAAGAGATTCAGCTGTGACTGGAAGTACCAGAATTTCCGGCATCGACTCAACCACGCATGGAAGCGGTGACCTACGCTGCCGTCACCAGCCGTCAAGGTCCTCCTCCGCGCCCGCCTCAGGGCCCCGTAACGCCATACTTCCGTCGTCCACCGCCACAGTCGCCATTACGCCCGCCCGTCGCGCAGCGCATCTACCTGAGAAAGATGGACATTTGACGCGCCCACGACCACCACCCGCTTTGCTATCACTGCGGGGAAGCCAGCCATGTCTACCGCTGATGCCCACACCGCGAGATGGGCGCCACGTACACAGGATGGTGAGCGGCCACGTGATATCGCCGAATACATCGCCGGAATGTAGTGGTGGTGGTGAAAAACATTTATTGGGATATATATGCGGAGAGGTGCTCGGGGAGAGGCGCCTAGTGGATCTCGCCCCTTACAATACTGGGCGGAGTCCCTCATTCCCGGACCACGTTGGTCTTGACCACTGCGCAGGTCCGCCGAATTACAGCTTGCTGGGCCGATAGTGACTGGCCGCCGAGCAGGGTCGCCTCCCAGTCCTCTCGGGTAGGGGAAGGGGTGATGACGTGGCGAGAAGGATTTTTCCTGCATGCCCAAACCATGTGGAAGGTGTCGGCCACCTCCCCACAGAATGAGCAGCGGCCATCAAATGAAGGATCAAAGTGCTTGAGAACCATCGGCCACAGCAGAGCCTAATGATAGTTCGTTCGCTAGCTTTACGAGTCCCTTCATAGGAACCGGGTAGCGCTATTGTTCGGCACGATAGTGCTCAGTAATCTCTTTCAACGGAAGAAGAGGACTGTGATCTGGGTCAAGGTCCTCCCAAGTGACCCCTGGTGCCCAGTAAGTGAGTGCGCGGGCTGCCTCATGGACGGCTTCGTTACCTGGCACGCCTTGGTGGCCAGGGACCCATATGATTGAGCGATGAGTTGGATCGCATTCGCGAATACTGCGGCGAAGAATTTTGTCAGTGAGAGGAGTGATCAATCCGAATTGAAAGTTACGACAGGCTCCGCTGGAGTCTGTGAGGATGAATTTAGAGTCGGGATGGGAGGCTGCGAGGGCGATCGCCACCTCCTCCGCGTGCGTTGAGCTGGGTGCTTTGAACGAGAGGCCGTCCACTTGTCTTTCCTCGTGTATGATTGCAGCCGTGTACCATCCCTCCCTGGGGTGGTTTGGGCCTGCAATATCGACGTAGAAGACGTTTTTCTTAGAGCCATAGTGGCGGTGCAGGGCATCCGCCCGCGCCTGGCGCCGGCCATTATGGTCCTCCTTGTTCATCTTAGCTGGAAGAGGTCGAACGTAGAGAGCCCGTCTCGACAGTTCGGGCACTCGAACCCTTTCCATCGTATCGTATCGTGTTTGACATGTAACCGGTCCAAGAGGTGGCGACCGGACACGGTCTGGGCGAGACACGTGTATTGGTTAACGAGATGCCCCTCACAAAGTTCTCGATAGGTGTTCACCACCCCCAACGCGAGAAGACGCACGTTGGAAGGGAAGATCGGAAGGTCGAGTGCTCTCTCAAGCATTTTGCGCAGTACAACCTCCAAGCAGTCTTCGTCATGTTTCCGTAAGCGGAGGTAGTTAGTCGAGTACAGCACTCTACTAATTACGAAGGCATTGTTGATCATTGCCGAGAGGCAGCGACAGGGAGAAGAGAAGAGATGGAAGAAGAAGCGGCAGCACGAGCAATAGAAAAACAAAGATGGAGTGCTTGGTGTAGGGCTCGGGTCTTTATTACGCAACATTTCTTTTGATGCCGCAATCCCCCGGTCATCGCTCTTCCCCGCCTTCTAGCTTAATGGCATCCGTAGAGCGACTGCGCAAGAACCCTGGTGTCGTCAGCGTCACGAAAACTATTCCGATTCTGACCGACGAACCATAGGCCTCCGTTCCCGATGCCTCCCAGTTGGAAACTCACGTTACCTACTTTAATCAGAAGCACGCATAGCTTCTCAACCTCGACAAGCAAATCTTCGACGCCATTGACGATGACGCTTACGAGGAAGAACTCGAGGCTGCCGGCGAATACGACCGAAAGGTTTCTTACGTGGTGTCCCGAGCGTGGGTCTTTCTTCGCGAGCTTGCGAAGCAAGCGACGGCGACGAGTACCTCAATTCCGGAGGTAACCCTACCGAATGCCGATGCCGGTACTGACCACACCTCAGCAGAAAATGAGGTTAGTGACACTTCACCTCGGCTACCAACAGAGGCAATAGCTGCCATTCACGGGACTGTTACGCGTCATCGCACGGTGGTCCTGCTGAAACTGACAATGCCTATGTTTTCCGGCGCACTTAGCAATTGGCAGTCCTTCTGGGATCACTTTAACTTTAGTGCCACAGTCCATCTCAACACAGAACTATTGCCCATGGACAAAATTAAGCGCCTATTATCATATTTGACTAGCACAGCCAAAAGAGCATTCGAGGGCATTCGACTTACTGAAGAAAATTATAGCAGCGCTATGAAGATTTTGATAAGCGATTTGGTCGACGCGATTTGCTCATCAACGAGCATCTTGACCACCTGCTCGCCTTGACACCAGTCAAGTCCTCGGCAGAGATCGAAAAACTTCGGCTGCTCTACGACCAAGTGCAGTTTGAAAAATTGAATTTCTCACAGTGAAATCCGTCACAAAAATGGTAAAGTACAACTTCACCATTCGGCGTCGGATTCGGCGTCTGATTTGTTTATTTCCCCGCAGGGGCGTCTGCGCAAGCAGACGTTTGGTGTGTTGCGACACCACGTACCCCAGCACATGAGGGTCGGACCCTCCCGCGTGTAGCCGTGCGCGGCTTAGCCGTGTCCGGGGAAAAGGGGATCCTGGAAGTTGAGCCGAAGCCGGGTGTTTGGACCTTTATGGCCCCTCGGCAGAGGCAACACACTCCTTTGGCCTCTGCTTCACGTAGACGGCACCCCCGGACTGACCCACCCGGGGGAAATCGGTGGTCGCCTTTTCCTATCCCCCTCTCCAAACTTTTGCTTTCCTGTCTCCTTTCTTTTACTATCCTATCATCTCCTCTCTTCTGTTACTTCTACATTTTCATAGGTGGCTTGGGTTAACCCTGTGTATGTGCCCTCTCTTGGGTATTTTATATTGGGTTATAGCAGCAATGCACGGCTGGCGTCTGCAGCCTTACATGTTAAGTGCTGCAGCGTCCCCTAGTTGGGCTCCGTGGTGGGTGGCCGCCATTGCCGCCGAAATAAACAAAAATAATATGGGAACGCCTGCATTTCCCCGTTTACTTGATCGTCACCCTCACAAGAGGGGACGCACCGAAGAACTAATAAGCCTATTCAAACCGAGAGAAATCTTTCCCCGTTTCCAAGTTTTCACAGCGAAAAAACAGAAAACCCAGCTAGAACCGTATCACCTTTTCTAGTCGCAAAAGGCCTGACTGAAGCCCTTGGCCCTGGTTATAAGGTTACCAAAATGGCGAGCGGGGACCTCCTCCTTGAGATCCGTTATAAAGAACAGCACAGTAAAATAAACAAGCTTGTGGCATTTGGCGACATACCTATAACCGTTTCACCGCATCGGTCTATGAACACAGCACGTGGAGTAGTGTCTGACGCAGATCTCATCGACTTGTCCGAAACCGAACTATTGGAAGGCTGGAAAGAACAAAACGTAACAAACGTACAGCGCATCGTTATTAGAACAGACAATAAAGAAATTCCCACAAAACACCTCATCCTGACCTTTGCCACTTGCGATCTGCCACAAACCATAGAGACCGGATATACGAAGATAGCTGTCAGGCCATACATTCTTAATCCCAGAAGATGCTTCCAATGTCAAAGATTTGGCCACGGCTCGCAGAGCTGCCGTGGTAGACTGACATGTGCGAAATGTGGAACCCAAGGTCACGCATCAGATAACTGTGAAGCGACACCGCACTGTGTAAACTTTGATGGTAAACATCCAGCTTACTCCAGATCCTGTCCCAACTGGAAAAAAGAAAAAGAAATTATCACTCTCAAAGTGCGTGAGAACATCTCGTTCAAGGAAGCACGTAAAAGGTGCTTGCCATTCCACAACACATGCCGAGGCGACGCGTCAGGGGGCAGCGTCGCACCGGCTTCCGCCACCTGCCCGGCCTGCGCGCAGCGAGCCGCCGGCTGTGGCAGCCGCCCCTATGGTGGGAGCAGCCAAGGCTGCCTTGCCATCACCGAACTTGGCCACACCAGTGGCCTCTGCTAGCTCTGGCAGCAGCCAGGATAGCACGGAGGCTAAGGAAGTACCGTCAACCTCCGCACTGGTGGGGACAAAGGCTTCGTCTTCCGAGGCGAAGCCAAACCGACGTACTCATCGCTCGCTAGAGCGAGTGTCCAACGCCTCGCAAGAGACAATGGACACAACTCCTTCTCAGACGGCACACGGAGTGCCTAGGGAGAGACGACTCTCCCAAGAACGCTCCAAAAAAGACAAGACACCAGTTACAGCGCCTGGAAAAGGCTCTGCAAAATAGGCTGTGCACTTCTCTTGAGACACACAGCACTTTTTATTTTCCTCTAACATGAACACAATAATCCAGTGGAATGTTAGGGGACTACTCCACAACCTAGATGACATCCAATAACTTATCAATAAATTTAATCCAAAGGTGCTGTGTGTTCAAGAAACACACCTAAACTCCAGGAACACCAACTTCCTACGTCAGAATATTGTTTTCCGAAAAGATCGCGAGGATTCTGCCGCATCATCTGGTGGTGTGGCCATCATACTCGACAGAAGTGTAGCCTGTCAGCAACTTCCACTGAATACGGCACTTGAGGCAGTAGCCGTTCGTGCTGTACTTCTTGGTAAACTCGTAACCATTTGCTCGCTCTACATACCCCCACATTATCATTTACACAAGCATGAATTTCAGTCATTTATAGATGAATTACCAGAACCTTACCTCGTTCTTGGCGATTTCAATGCACACAGCAGCTTGTGGGGCGACACGTGTATGGATGCGCGAGGACGCCTAATCGAACAATTTCTTTTCTCCTCTGGTGCGTGTCTCCTGAATAAGAAGGAACCCACCTACTACAATCTCGCAAACAAAACATTTTCTTCCATTGATCTCAGTGTAGCTTCCCCGTCTATATTTCCAGAACTTAAATGGGAAGTTATAAAAAATCCTTACGGGAGTGACCACTTCCCATACTGCTGAGATCACCACTACAAAACGAACCTTCACCACAGGCTCCCCGATGGAAGTTTGATACGGCAGATTGGGAGAAATTCCAAACTCTTACAAGTGGTATCTCGTGGCCTGACATATCTTCGCTGGGAATTGATGCTGCTGTTGAGTATTTTACATCTTTCATAATCGGTGCCGCTTCTGAATGTATACCAGAAATGAGTGGTGCGACCTGCAAACGCCGTGTCCCATGGTGGAACGACGAATGTCGGAAGGCTCGTAGGAAACAGAATAAAGCGTGGGGGTTGCTACGCGACTCCCCAACTGCGGAGAATCTCGTTAATTTTAAGAAAATAAAATCGGAGGGCAGAAGAACGCGCCGACAAACCAGGAGAGAGAGTTGGGAGAAGTTTTTATCAGGCATCAACTCATATACAGACGAGGGCAGAGTCTGGAAGAAAGTAAATAAGATAAAAGGGCTACAAACTTATTCACTCCCGTTGGTAAACACACAAGGCGACAGTCTGGAAGACCAAGCTAACTGCCTGGGAGCACATTTTGAAAGTGTGTCCAGCTCATCTCATTATTCCCAAACATTTAAAAGGCACAAGGCTGCAATCGAAAAACAGAAACTAGAAATAAAATATACCGGAGACGAGGCATACAACCAGCCTTTCTGCATTGCTGAGCTGTATGCATCACTTAGTTGTGGCAATAAGTCTGCCCCAGGCTCTGACCGCATAGCTTATCAAATGCTGAAACACCTTCCCCATGAAACAAAGAAAACTCTCCTCTCCCTATACAATGCTATATGGACCTCCGGCGAGATCCCCTCTGCCTGGAAAGAGGCCATTGTCGTTCCTATACTGAAACAGGGCAAGGACCCATCGTCTGCTTCGAGTTACCGCCCTATAGCACTAACAAGCTGCCTCTGCAAACTGTTCGAAAAAATGATAAACAGCCGACTAATACACTTCCTCGAATTAAACAAACTGCTTGACCCGTACCAATGCGGGTTTCGAGAAGGTCGATCCACCGCCGACCAGTTGATACATATTGAGACGCAAATTCGTGAAGCTTTTGTCCGTAAACAGTTCTTTCTGTCTGTATTCCTTGATATAGACAAAGCCTACGATACCACGTGGCGTTTTGGAATACTTAGAGACCTCTCACACGTTGGTATACGTGGTTGCATGTTAAATGTCGTCGAAAGTTATTTATCTAATCGCACTTTCCGTGTTCGTATGGGAAATGCTTTATCAAGACCATTTGTGCAGGAAACTGGAGTGCCACAGGGCGGGGTGCTCAGTTGCACTCTCTTTATCATAAAAATGAGTTCTTTGCGTCTGTATATCCCAAGAAACATGTTTTATTGTACATACGTCGATGATGTACAGATAGGTTTCACCTCCTGCAATCTTGTAGTCTGTGAGCGGCAGATTCAACTTGGTCTGAAAAAGGTGTCGAAGTGGGCAGACGAGAATGGGATTAGCCTTAACCCACAAAACACCACCTGCGTACTGTTCTCCAGAAAGAGGGGTCTGCACCCCGATCCTGACATTGAGTTGCAGGGAGAACGGGTGCCCGTAAAAACAGAACATAAATTTTTAGGTGTGATTCTAGGTACAAAGCTTACATTTATGGCACATATACGGTATGTAAGAAACAAGTGCATGAAAACAATGAATATTCTAAAAGTGTTGTCACGCACCGCTTGGGGTAGTGACACAAAGTGTCTTTTGAATTTGCATAAGAGCCTCATACTCACAAGATTAGATTACGGCGCCATAGTGTACCATTCCGCAACGCCAAGCACCCTGAGGATGCTGGATCCTGTACACCATCTAGGCATCCGCCTAGCCACTGGTGCCTTCAGGACAAGTCGTGTGGCAAGCCTGTATGTAAAGGCGGACGTGTGGTTGCTTGACATTCAACGTTCATCCTTAAGCCTCACCTATTTCCTGAAAGCAAATTCAAACCCGGAACATCCGTCCTTCTCAACCGTAAATGATATGACCAGTGCTACACTCTTTAATAACCGGCCGACAGCAAGAGAACCCTTCTCATTACGTGTAAGGAAAATTAGTGAAGAAATGGACATCCCACTACTTGAAAATACTTTGATGGCCCCAGCAAAGCCAGTGCCACCGTGGCAGTGGCAACTCATAGAGTGTGATACTTCGTTTGTAGAAGTCACAAAAGACGCTCCAGAGGCACATATCCGGATGCATTTTCTAGAAATCCAGTTCAAGTACTCTTCATGGACTCAGTTTTACACTGACGCTTCCAAGTCACATGCAGGGGTATCTTATGCAGTAGTCGGCCCATCGTTCTCCGAGTCCGATGTACTGCACCCGGAAACAAGCATTTTTACGGCTGAAGCCTATGCACTTTTATCGGCTGTGAAGAGTATAGGCAAATCGAAACTCAAAAGACCAATAATATTTACAGACTCCCTAAGCGTCGTAAAAGCCATCATGACTCTACATAGACACACAAACCATGTACTTATTGAACTCTATTCTGCTCTGTGCAAGGCCTACATGTCTAACCAGCATATTATTATATGCTGGGTGCCTGGCCATAGAGGCATCGAGGGCAATGTTCTGGCTGGTCAAATGGCCACATCAACTACATCGCGAGCCCTTAACCCTACCGCTTTGTGATGTGTGGTGCGCGACACGGTGCAGTGGTGCGCGACGGTGGTGCGCGACGGTGATATTTGTAGTGTGCGACAAGGTGCGGTGGTTGGAGACAAGGAGCAGACGACAAGGAGAGCGCGCGCCGAGGCGAATTTGGAAAACGACGACGCCGAAGACCGCCCGGCGCGTGAACACGCGGCACAAAGAAACAAAGAAACAAACGAAGCGCCATCCAATTGGAAAGAACCACGGCGTTCACGGGGGCCAATGACCGATGCCCACGGAGCCCGAAGGTGACCAATCCGAAAGGGACACACGGGCCAGAGGGAAGAAAAACGAGGCAGTGACCGAAGAGAAGGGGGAGTTCCAGAAGCGGCGCCGGGCGAAGGACGACCACCGGACCGGGAGCTGAAGACAGGCCGTCGGGTTCCGGACCCGAGCCTCCACGACTTCACCTGGCCGGGGCCTCCTGCCAGCCAGTTCCCAGACGTCGCCACTCCACCCGACCACGGATGGCTGCCCGAGGTCGATGAACTCGTGAGCCCGCAGGCAGAACGCAAACAGTTGGGCCACGGGCCTGAGTTTGCACCGAGCTGCCTGGCCACGACGCCGCCTCCAACTAACTGTCCGGGCCGCCACGCCGCCAGCGTGCCTTCTACAAGCCAGCGCTGCTACGCTCGGGTTTCCTGCCCATCGCTCAGCGACGCCGAAACGTTGGTGAGACGAACGCCGCCTTCTTTCGTCGCCTTGCCGCCACCCTTCCACATGGAACTGTGTTACGCGCGCTATCACCTATGCCAAGCCCTAGCTCTGTGTGGTGTTTAACTTGGATTTTTTTCTTGTGTCCTCCTTTCTATTTATTACTTCTGCTTTTCCCTTAATTTCTCCTACTTTCCATCTTAACGTGTATATTAAATGTCTTGTTCTGCTCTTTAAAACCAACGGCTTCGTCCTTTGATTCGGTCCTCTGAGGCTCTGCCTCAGAGACCTGCCTTCAAACAAGAACCTGCCCATCACAAATTGGCGTCCGCTGGACAGGACGAAGCCGTTTGTTTTTTTCTTTTTTTTGGGTTGTTAGTTTAAGAGCGTAACACCATGGCTAGCCCACGAGAGTTATTGGCTTTAGCGGAGCGCATGGGGCTTGAAGGGGCGGAGTTAAAAGCGTGGTACGACGAGCAGGAGGCGCGAGCGCGAGAAGAGCGGGCTGCAGAACGCGAAGCAAAAAAGCAGCAGACTGAATTGGAAGAGAGAACTCTGCAGTTGCGGCTGAAAGTTGCGGAAGCTGAGGGCAATCGCGGAGAGGCAAGTCAGCGGCAGTTGGAAGCGGAAGAAAGAATGCTTCAGTTGCGTCTTAGGATGGCTGAAACGGATGCGGCCAGAGAGACAAGGACGGTGGACCGAGGGCCTGGATGGAGTCCACCATTCAACATAAATCCTCACAGTCTAATACCAGGATTCAACGAAACCCGGGACGACTTGGATGCCTATTTAAAGAGGTTCGAGAGTGTCGCCACCGGACAAGAATGGCCTAGAGAGAAGTGGGCCACGGCTTTAAGTTTATGCTTGAGCGGAGAAGCCCTAAAGGTTTTTGGACGTCTGTCGCCCGAAGATTCCCTCAACTATGATAAAGCCAAGTTGGCGCTGCTCCAACGTTTTCGTTTTACGGCGGAAGGCTACCGAGAAAAGTTCCGACAGAGTAAACCCCAAGATGGCGAAACTGGGAAGCAGTACGCGACTAGGCTATTGAGCTTCTTTGATCGATGGGTTGAAATGTCCAAGACCGAAAAAGAGTATTTGGCAGTTCGCAACCTACTGGTGGCGGAGCAGTTTTTAAATAACTGTCATCACCGATTAGCGCTTTTCTTGCGTGAGAAGAGCTATAGTAAGCTTGATGACATGGCGGAGGCTGCCGACAATTTCTTAGAGGCTCAAAGACAGCCCAACTTGCTTTTGTTCCGTGAGAGAACAGAAAGCATTAACCCTCCGGAGAAAAGCGGAAGTTCATCCGAGAGAGCTTCAATAAGATGTTTCGTATGTGGCAAATTGGGTCATAGGCCATCCGAATGCCGATCTAAGCCCAAGCAACCTTATTGTGGGTATTGCCGTAGGCCCGGCCATGATATAAAAGCCTGCACAAAGAAAGATGGCCCAGTGAACAAGACGTCTTGCTTGTTGTCGCCGAAGGGGCACCCGGCTGAAGGTGCTAACAAGCCGGGCGATAAAGAAGAGGAGGACGTTGCTGGCTCGGTGAGAACTCACCCAAAGGCCGGAAATCACAGGATGCCAGTGTTACAGGGCATAATTTTCGGCCAGAATGCTTCAGTCCTGCGAGATACAGGGAGCAATACCCTGGTAGTACGTCGTTCCCTCGTACCGGACGAAGCTCTTACAGGTACCACTGCTACGCTGTTCTTGGCAGATGGCAGCAACATCACGGTTCCCGAGGCAAAGGTCGAAATTCATTCTCCTTATTTTTCGGGTACATCGATCGTCAAATGTATGACAGCGCCGCTGTATGACATTATCGTCGGAAATGTACCAGGAGCTCGGGAAGTTCATGACCCAGATGAAACATGGAAGGAGAGGTTGATGGGAAAGTCCACCGCCCACTGTATAGCCGGTGGAAAACGAACCAAGGGAGAAGACGATTCCCCGGGTTCTCTGCTGGTCGGCATCAAGAGCCAAGAACAACGGCCAAACTTATCTAAAATCGATATCAGCACCTTGAGGATGAATCGAAAGGATCTCGGCACAGCCCAAAAGGAGGACAAGACCTTAGAGTCTTGCTGGAACAAAGTAGGTCAACCCTTCCACGGGAAAAGGTCGACGTCCTACTCATTCGAAGTAGAAAAGGGAGTGCTATATCGTTATTACCGGCCGCCCTCAGGCAAAGTCACCCAACAGGTGGTAGTGCCGCAAAGACTACGTAGCCAAGTGCTCACTTTAGCGCACGAGAGTCTCATGTCGGGGCACCAAGGAATGAAGAGAACGACCGATCGCGTTCTAGAGTCATTCTATTGGCCGGGAGTCCAAGAGGCCGTCAGAAGATACGTACGCTCCTGCGACACATGCCAGCGGACGTACCCTAAGAGCAAGGTGGGCAAGGCACCTCTTGGGCGGATGCCTTTAATCGACACACCATTTGAAAGAGTAGCCGTGGACATTATCGGACCCTTAAAGCCCGTATCAACGAAGGGTAACCGATATATACTGACTTTGGTGGATTTCGCCACCCGTTATCCAGACGCAATACCTCTACCGTCGATCGATTCGGCTACGGTGGCCGAGGGATTGATAGAGATGTTTTCTCGCATTGGGTTTCCGCACCAGATACTGTGCGATCAGGCCTCGTGCTTCACATCAGATTTAATGAAGGAGGTGAATGACTTGCTGGCTATCAAACATCTTAGTTCGACGCCTTACCACCCCATCTGTAACGGGCTTGTGGAGAGGTTTAATGGCACACTGAAACAAATGTTACGCAAACTAAGCCAAGAGGAACCAAAATCATGGGATCGGTTACTAGCACCCCTCCTATTTGCGTATCGGGAAGTGCCTCAAGCCAGCATGGGATTTTCTCCTTTCGAGTTGATCTACGGTCGACACGTCCGAGGCCCGCTCAGTCTACTTAAGGAGTTGTGGACCGGAGACCACCTTTGCGAAGAGGTCAAGACAACATATGGGTATGTCTTAGACCTTAGAGATCGCCTGGAAAAGACATTACGGTTGGCGCAAGAGAACCTGTCGCGAGCTAAAACGAGCCAAAAGAAATACTACGACCGCGGGAGCAGGACTCGTCATCTGAAAGTTGGAGACCGTGCCCTTATCCTGCTTCCCACGACGCAGAACAAACTACTGATGCATTGGAAGGGGCCTTTCCTGGTCACAGGAAAGAAAGGCAACTTTGACTACTGGCTGGACATGGGACATACCACCAAGCTGTTCCACATCAACATGCTCAAACGCTATGAAGAGCGCCAACAAGAAATGTCCCCACAGTCCGCATCATTTGTCGTAGTGGAGGAGGAGGAGGAGACGGACGCGCCTGTACCTGTCTTCAAAGCCAATGAAGGCTGTGGTACAGAAGCGATAAAGGTGGGCGATGAGCTCATGGAAAGCCAACGTGAGGAGCTACGCGGACTTCTAACCCACCACAAAGACGTCTTTTCCGAAGTGCCCGGAAAAACTAACTTATTGGAGTGTCGTCTTCAATTAACAACCTCTGAACCTATCAACACTCCGCAATATCCACTACCCTTCGCAATGAAGGAAGTAGTCGAGAAAGAAGTGCAAGATATGTTGCAGCTTGGGGTGATTGAACGGTCCGACTCTCCTTATAATTCGCCCTTGGTGCTGGTAAAGAAGCCCGACAAGAGCTACCGTGCTTGCATTGATTTCCGTCGCATCAATGACGTCTTGGTTTCAGACGCAGAACCGATACCAAGGACAGACGTGATGTTCGCTGAGGTCGGCACAAGAAGATTCTTCTCCAAATTTGACCTTACTAAAGGATATTGGCAGGTCCCACTTGACAAAGGTTCACGTCTGAAAACAGCATTTTCCACTCAGTCCGGACACTACCATTTCCTCTATATGCCGTTCGGGATCAAGACAGCGTCTGCGGTGTTTACTCGACTAATGAGAATTCTCCTCCAGGGCATTCCAAATGTAGTCCACTACATTGATGACGTCCTCATCGCTACCATGACCTGGAGGGAACACATAGAAACCCTCCATTGCCTGTTAAACAGGGTCCGAGAAGCTGGATTGACAATCAAGCCTCAGAAGTGTGAGGTTGGCGTAAGATCGATAGTTTTCCTGGGACATCAACTCGGAGGTGGGACAATTCAGCCGATAGAGAGCACAATTGCGAAGATTGCAAGAGCTCCACGACCCGAGACTAAGAAACAACTACGTTCGTTTCTCGGATTGGCAGGATACTACCGGGATCTAATTCCTCACTACGCAGAGAAGGCGCAGCCGCTAACGGAAATGACCAAGAAAATGGAAAAGAACAAGGTCTCTTGGAACGCCGAAAGAGAAGCCGCCTTTGAAACGCTCAAACAGGCGCTAGCGTCCGGACCCATAGTGAAGGCTCCAGATCTTAAACGCGGGTTTATACTCCGCAGTGACGCCTCCGACACTTGCATCGGCGCAGTCCTTATGCAGGAACACAATCAAGTTTTGCACCCCGTATCATATGCTAGCCGTCAGCTATTGCCTCGAGAGCAAAACTACTCAGCAATTGAGCGCGAGTGCTTGGCATTAGTTTGGGCTATAGAAAGGTTCCACATATTTTTATACGGAACACACTTTATAGTTCAAACTGATCACCAACCATTGCAATATTTGTCACGAGCAAAGCACCTTAATAGCAGGGTATTGCGATGGAGTCTAGCTCTACAAGAATATACCTTTCATGTAGAACATATCAAGGGATCCGAAAATGTTGGGGCGGATTACATGAGTAGAATACAGGGGGGTCTACAACCCGACCCCTCTTGATCTTGCAGTTACTCAAGCAAGGTCGTATCATCGCAGTACCATGCTATTAATCTTTAATGTCACATTTTTTTTTGTTGTGCTTTGTCTGAATCAGTGTTATTTTTTTTCCTTTATGTGTAAATGTGTTTGTTACGTGAACTATGCCATAAATAGTGCAAACTCGTGAACGGACAATAACTGTGGTGTTCCGAGCATACGGGAAATGTGTCCCGCACTAAGCGGCAGTTTTCCCTCAGAAAACTTTATAAAAAAGGGGCTTATGTGATGTGTGGTGCGCGACACGGTGCAGTGGTGCGCGACGGTGGTGCGCGACGGTGATATTTGTAGTGTGCGACAAGGTGCGGTGGTTGGAGACAAGGAGCAGACGACAAGGAGAGCGCGCGCCGAGGCGAATTTGGAAAACGACGACGCCGAAGACCGCCCGGCGCGTGAACACGCGGCACAAAGAAACAAAGAAACAAACGAAGCGCCATCCAATTGGAAAGAACCACGGCGCTCACGGGGGCCAATGACCGATGCCCACGGAGCCCGAAGGTGACCAATCCGAAAGGGACACACGGGCCAGAGGGAAGAAAAACGAGGCAGTGACCGAAGAGAAGGGGGAGTTCCAGAAGCGGCGCCGGGCGAAGGACGACCACCGGACCGGGAGCTGAAGACAGGCCGTCGGGTTCCGGACCCGAGCCTCCACGACTTCACCTGGCCGGGGCCTCCTGCCAGCCAGTTCCCAGACGTCGCCACTCCACCCGACCACGGATGGCTGCCCGAGGTCGATGAACTCGTGAGCCCGCAGGCAGAACGCAAACAGTTGGGCCACGGGCCTGAGTTTGCACCGAGCTGCCTGGCCACGACGCCGCCTCCAACTAACTGTCCGGGCCGCCACGCCGCCAGCGTGCCTTCTACAAGCCAGCGCTGCTACGCTCGGGTTTCCTGCCCATCGCTCAGCGACGCCGAAACGTTGGTGAGACGAACGCCGCCTTCTTTCGTCGCCTTGCCGCCACCCTTCCACATGGAACTGTGTTACGCGCGCTATCACCTATGCCAAGCCCTAGCTCTGTGTGGTGTTTAACTTGGATTTTTTTCTTGTGTCCTCCTTTCTATTTATTACTTCTGCTTTTCCCTTAATTTCTCCTACTTTCCATCTTAACGTGTATATTAAATGTCTTGTTCTGCTCTTTAAAACCAACGGCTTCGTCCTTTGATTCGGTCCTCTGAGGCTCTGCCTCAGAGACCTGCCTTCAAACAAGAACCTGCCCATCACACGCTTCTATCCCTGCCAGCGATCTCAAGCCCTACTTGAGAAAGAAACTTCGAAGCCACTGGCAGCGCTTGTGGGATGCCGAAACGTACAATAAGCTCCACTTAGTTAAGCCACAGATAGGTCCCTGGCATCCCGTTACGAAAATACGAAGAACAAATGTCCTATTCTCTCGTCTGAGAATAGGACATACATACGGCACCCACAATTTCCTCTTAACTGGAAATGACCTGCCAACCTGTGGTAGATGTGGAGAGAGGCTTACCGTGCTGCACGTCCTCGTGGAGTGCAGGGAAGCCGAAACAGAGAAAAAAATGCACGTTCCCCTAGCGTACCGGTACTGTCTCCCACTCCATCCCGCTATGTTTCTGGGCGACAAACCTCTCTTTAGCACTAAAGCTGTCCTAGATTTTCTGAGCGATGTAGTATTGCATGTTATTTGCCCAATAGTTTCGTAGCGCATCCTCCCTCCAGAGGATGTCGCCGCGATAGTAGTTTTGCATAGCACGCGCCTCCAGGCCCTTGCGTTTCAAAGGGTCTGTCAAGGCAGTAGTGCTGTTTGCAACGTTTATCCGTGATAAATTTTCGTTTATCTTCATTATCTTGCAATTTGTTCTTTCGTGTTCATAGTGCACCTCATTAGCCATTGCCATAATTTTATTACATATATATTTTACGCATTTTACAGCGGTTGTTTTTTAGGCCCTTTTACAGCCACGACACATCCACCTTTCGCAATTCATTGCTCCATTGTCAACTCATGAACACACTGGCCTGGCGCTCTTTGGCCATACCTGGCCCTTGCGCCATTAAACACCATACATCATCATGATTGTTTATTTATTTATTTATTCATATTACCCCACAGGCTCCAGTGAAGCATTGCGTACCTTTCGGCGTCGGATTGTTTTTTGAATGTACCAGAAAACATAACTCTTTTACAAGGAAATTCAAACAAACCACTTTTCCAGCATTTCTACCAAACCTACAGCAGCGCGCTCGGGTACTTGCGAAAATGATATCCAAATGGCGCTCGCATCCTCGGCAGGTGAAATTGAGACTTCGCCTCCTCAAAATTCTATCTTATCTATCCAAAGGCGACTATAATTCAAAATGTAAATATTGCGACACAGATCCAACTGATCAGAATCATATTCTATGGGGTTGCAGGAATAATCCTTCCCCAAGAAATTTGCTACGGCAAGCTCCCTCTCACAGAAGGCGTGGGAATCCGTACTAAAATCTACTAACCCTCAAACCTAAGCCGGGCTGGCGGACTGGGTGGCGAAGGTCGCGGCCAGCTGGACGGCACTCTAGCCCCCTCTGCCTGACCTCGACTCCCCCCTCCCCCTTCCCTTGTCTTCAATAAAGTTTATTTTCTCCTCTGGGACTTCGCCTGAACGCAAACAAATAATGAAATAATAAAATAGGTGCTAGGACCTTCACATTTTAATACAAGACCACATATAGTGCCCCTGCAAAAACGCCTTCCTAGCAATGCATTTTTGTTTAAAAGTAAAGCCGACTTTAAGGGGATCGGTGTAAGCTTGGTCTGTGTAAGCTGGCTTTCCCACGTTCTGTGTTGCAGTAAAGCGCTTCCAGCGAAAGAAAAATGCGATGCGAACGGGGCTCGGTAACCCTATCGCGTTCCTCTCTTAAAGGCGAAGCTGAAGCGTCCATTCGATTTCTTCGAAGCATCTCAAATGCCCGGTTATTGGAAACGAGGAAGTGTCTCTTGTCACGTTCCGCCACTCGAATCCCCGTCATGTCATGCGCAGTCGTCGGGTAGCTTTGACTCTGCGAGCCCAACTCAATGGATTTCAGTAATACTTCATTTGGGCCTAGTTGGTACACAATTTTGAACTTAAAATTACAGCGCAAACACCTAAGACGGACCACAAAAGGAAGATATGGTCCGTCCGAAGATGTGCATATTGTGCCAGTGCGTGTCGTATCTTCCTTTTGCGGTCCATTTTAGGTGTTTGCGCTGTAAGTTTAAGTTCACAACACAATGACGTTGCGGTAAGCGCTGAGGTTCTGGAGGTACCTGAAGTGTGTACGGTCACAAGCCCGCTGCCTAGCAGCACAGTCCTGCAGCTTCTGTGCGAGAAAAAATATGACTTTGCGGACAACTTTCACCCCGACACATGGCAGCCACATGAAATAAGCGCTTTACTTGGTTCTGACATGCACTGGAAGGTATGCACTGATCATTTGACTAGCGATCTGACAGCTGTGGAAACCAAGCTCCGATGGAATGTTCAGAGAACCGTCGAACTCAAAGGAGGTTCAATACCTACGTGTGCTCCGTTCCTGACTTGCAGCCCTACTTCTTTTCCTGACTGCGATCCGTCTGCGTTGTGGTGTCTCGACGTCATTGGAATTAACCAATCGACAGTGGAAAATGGCAAGTCTCATCCAGAACTTGATATATTTCAAGAGAGCATCACCAAGTTTGATGGGCGCTACCAGGTACGGCTGATGATACAAGCTCCAGGGATAACTTCAGGCTAGAGCACTGCACGGGCTCGGGCTTACCCGAAAGCCCGGGACCGGCCCGGCCCACGGGCTGGGCCGGGTAGAGCAGTTTTTTCACGGGTTCGGGCCGGGCTCGGGCACGGCGTGTGCTTTTAGGGGCGAAGCTCCTTATAGCGGCACCCGTTCCGTCCCCGTCGTAGTAGTAGTAGTAGTGTGTAACCAGTCTGAGAAAAATGAGAAAAAAATTCCGAAGTTGTGTCCGTAGCGCGGAATCGAACCAGGGACCCCTCGCTTCCGAGCGCGCGGCGTTAGCCCACTACGCCACGAAGCGGACATGGACAAACGCACCACGATAGCTATAAATACCCAACATTAACGAAAGGCCGCGTTTCTAGCGCGTTTCTAACGCGTTTGTGCTAGCGCGTTACGGCCCATGTAAGAAGCTGGTGTAAGACGCTGTGGCCTCTCCACCTTACCTTCAACGCGTTTCGAACGCACTGCCCAAAGCGGTGGCAAGTCAAGTTCAAGTCGAGGAGCGTTTATGAATACGGGGGGTATACTCTCTCAGCAGTCATGTGATGGCGTCGGTAAACGCGGTGCACGTTCCGGCATGTGTAAATGGCTGCGTAAGACGCTGTGGCCGCTCCCCCTTACTAGAGAGTACTGCACGTTTCTAACGCGTTTGTGCTAGCGCGTTACGGCCCATGTAAGAAGCTGGTGTAAGACGCTGTGGCCTCTCCACCCTACCTTCAACGCGTTTCGAACGCGCTGCCCAAAGCGGTGGCAAGTCAAGTTCAAGTCGAGGAGCGTTTATGAATACGGGGGTATACTCTCTCAGCAGTCATGTGATGGCGTCGGCAAATGCGGTGCACGTTCCGGCATGTGTAAATGGCTGCGTAAGACGCTGTGGCCGCTCCCCCTTACTAGAGAGTACTGCACGTTTCTAACGCATTTGTGCTAGCGTCCCCTTAAGCGGGAGATCCGATGATTCCCTCCGGAGCTTCGCCCACTCATCATCATTCACCTCGTGGATCTGCTGTCATTTTTTTGACCCGGGCCCGGGCCAGGCTCGGGTATTTTGACGCGGGCCCGGGCCGGGCTCGGGCTTTCTGCGAGTTATTCTCGGGCTTCTCAACTCTGAAAAACATGTATTTTTCGGTGTCGGGCCGGGTTCGGGCCGGTTTGGAACCGGGCTCGGGCCGGGCTCGGGCCGGGCTCGGGCTTAAGGTAAAGGGGTGGCGGACCGGGCCGGGTGGGTAACGTAGATTATTTCCGGGTCCGGGCCGGGCCCGGTCTCGCCATAAAAGTTTTGATCAGGCTCGGGCGGGCCGCCCAATGTAAAAACGGGCCCGGGCCGGGCCCGGGCCGCAAACATCGGCCCGTGCAGTGCTCTACTTCAGGCAGCGACAATCGAAGGTTAGCCGAGCGCCGTCTGCAACCCCAACTCAATAGGTTTCGACAACAGTCGGAACTCCTGAAGCAATATGACACGGCAATAAGAGCGTATTTTAACGACGAGCACGCAGAGCGAGTGGAATAGGAGCGACTGCCAAGGAAAAATGTGTATATTATATGCCCCATCATGAAGTTGTCCACAGAGATGCTGTCACGACAAAGCTTCGTCTTGTATTTGCGCTTCCTCATTCGTGCTTGGTCATCCCTGCTTGAACGATGTCCTGTTCAAGGGTATAAAGCTCGGCGTTGACGTTGTGCAGCTACTACTCGTCTTCCGATGTAACCCGATCGTCTTAGTTGCGGACATCAAACAGGCATACTTGCAGATGCTTATTCACCCCGAAGACCGCAACGTGTTGCGATTCCTCTGGATTGACTGGTTGCCGTCATATGCTCACCCATCTCAACCTGCGGTGACATGGAAGATGACGGGGGTCCCATTCAGAGCCTCATCCAGTCCTTTTTTGCTAGAAGCCACCATCCGCCATCCCCTAGCGGTTTGTCGAGAGCTATATCCAGAGACTGTGGCTTTGCTCTAAAATGATTTTTACGTCGACGATCTCACAATGGGACTTCCGAATTTAGAGAAGGGTGCAACAGTGTACAGTGAAACGCACAAAATATTCTCTGAGGTAAGCATGGAGCTTCGCAAGTGGGCCTCCAATTCAGATGATTTGCGGAAACGCTTCCTGTGCGACAAGGTTGACATTGAAGACGAAGCGAGTCCTGTAATCAAGAAGAGAGTCCCGTAGCAGACCATTAAAAGGGTGCTAAGCAGTTGTATATCTTGCAAACGCCATAAGCATGTCGCCGAGACAGCGCTGTTTGCTCTGTTGCCACGAGATAGAATCACCGAAGCGAATCCGTTCTCTGTCGTTGGTTTCGACTACTGCGGGCCCCTCTACACGCGTGACACGGCTGCTACTAACAAAAGGACATACATCCTGATCTTCTAGTGTGCCGTCAGTCACTCCATTCATTTAGAACTGACGACCAGTATGACAATGACCACCACACTTATGGCCTTCCGTCATTTTGTCTCGCGGTGGGGAATCCCCCACACCTTATACTCGGATAACACACTGTCTTTCCACAGCTGTGCGCGAGTGTTTAAGACAATTCTGCCGGCTCTCCAAGAATATGCTGCTGATGTCAAGATCAAATGGAAGTTCATTGCAGATAGAGCTCCCTGGTGGGGAGGATGGTGGGTGCACCTCATCAGATCGTCAAAAGACGCATTGAGACGTTCACTAAGGCGCACCTGTCTCAACGACGAGGCCATCTCTACCGTTCTCTTCGAAGTTTAAGCGGTCATAGACAGCAGACCTCTTATCTTGACAGCAACCCGGATGAAGTGCAACCACTGACTCCGTCGCACTTCTTGCTCGGAAGACGCGCCGTATGCTTTCCGCAGAAGCCAGCACCTCCCACGGCGCGTCATCGACAAGAGTGGACATGCTCCGCCGCGCGCGCTGTCTTGAGCTTCTCACAGCGGAGCTATAGATCCGATGGAAGCGGTCGTATCTGCTCTTATACTTCGGTCCGCGCACAACAACCCTGTTCGTGTACTACCTCGGCTACGCACAGGCGACGTGGTGCTTGTGCATGACTAAAGCGCACGTCCGCTACTATGGAAGCTGGGCAGAGTTCTATCAGTGCACCTTGTAAAGGACGGTATTGCGCGTGTTTGTAGAATTCGACTAGCTTCTGGACAGACGATCAAGCGATCCGTTAAGAAGCTGTACGTTCTCGAAGCAAGCCACCAAGAACCAGCTGCCGAGTGATCAGCTTGACCCTTTGGGAATATGTTCAAGATCATTGCCAAGAGGTGCCGACGGGAAAGAAAAGAGAAGGAAGAAGGGACAGAACGAGCAATAAAAAAAGATGGACTGCTTGGTCTAGGGCTCGGGTCTTTATTACGCAACAGGCATGTGCGAGTCGCACCGCATCCTTACTTCGCAACCCGCCTCGCTTGTTGGAAATGCTGTGAACCATCTGGCCCACCTGGTCGCCGATATTGCGGAGTTTAAGAAGAGTTGTATCTGCCTTGCGATGTTGATTAATGAAGACGCCGAGTATTCTAATATTCTCTGCTTCTCGAATAAAGCCGCTGGCGGGAGGAAGCTGAACTGAGATTTTGCTTTTCGGATAAGGTCGAATATGCACAAATTGAGATTTGGACGGGGAGCATTGGAGGCCGCAGTACGTGGCATAGTGGTCTACTATGCTCGCCGCTGCTTGCAGGCATTCCTCCATTTCTCCTATGTTTTCCGTAGTGGCCCAGATGGTGATGTCGCCTTACAGCGCATGCTGAACACCGTCAACGCCCGTCAGCTGTGCCGGGAGATGTGTCATGGCAAAGAGAGAAGCGGGGACAACACAGCGCCTTCTGGTGTGCTCCGCGTTCCCATCTCAAACGGGCCGGGCCGTACTCGCTCTGTTCTATGCGTATATAGGTCAAGCTGTCCATTAAGATATGTTTAATGTAGTTCAATGTACAAGCGCCACAGTTGGTCTCGCTGAGGTGCTTTAGTGTGACGTCGTGCTCAACATTATCAAAAGCACCCTCGAGATCGAGTGGGCGTGGGTGTTCTGTGGGTTGGAGAATATCTTGATGAAGGTGTAAAAGGATGTCCTGTGCCGACTGTTCCGAGGTCGGAAGCTGAACATGGTGTCGGCGAAGATGTTCTTGCTCTCGAGATATTCCGAGAGGCAGTCACGGACCATCGTTTCCACGAGTTTCCTTACGCATGAAGTGAGGGAGATGGGCCGGAGGTTGTCAATGTTTACCGGTTTCCCCGCCTTCGGGATCATCATCATCATCATCAGCCTACATTTATGTCCACTGCAGGACGAAAGCCCCTCCCTGTGATCTCCAATTACCCCTGTCCTGCGCTAGCTGATTCCAACTTGCGCCTGCAAATTTCCAAACTTCATCAGCCCCCCTAGTTTCAAGCCGTCCTCGACTGCGCTTCCCTTCTCTTGGTATCCATTCTGTAACTCTAATTGTCCACCGGTTATCCATCCTACGCTTTACATGGCCTCCACAGCTCCATTTCTCCCGCTTAATGTCAAGTAGAATATCGGCTCTCCCCGTTTATTGTCTGATCCACATCACTCTCTTCCTGTCTCTTAACGTTAGGCCTAACATTTTTCGTTCCGTCGCTGTTTGTGCGGTCCTTAAGTTGTTCTCGAGCTTCTTTGTTAACCTCCAAGTTTCTACTCCAGATGTTAGCACCGGTAGAATGCAAAGACAGTGGTAAGCTCCTAGTCAGGATTTGGTAATGCTGCCGTATGCGCTCCAACCCAATTTTATTCTTCTGTAAATTTCTTTCTCATGATCAGGGTCCCCTGTGAGTAATTGACCTAGATAAAAATACTCCTTTACAGACTCTAGAGGCTGACTGGCGATCCTGAATTCTTGTTCTCTTGCCAGGCTATTGAACATTATCTTTGTCTTCTGCATAATAATCTTCACCCCACTCTTTCACTTTCCCCGTTAAGGGCCTAAATCATTTGCTGTAATTCATTGTTGCTCAATAGGACAATGTCATCTGCAAACAGAAGGTTGCTGAGATATTCGCCTTTGATCCTCACTCCTAATCCTTCCCAGTCCAAGAGCTTGAGTAAATATTCTAAGCATGCAGTGAATAGCGTTGGATATATTGTCTCCTTGCCTGACCCCTTTCTTGATAGATAACTTTCTACTTTTCATGTGGAGAACCAAGGTTGCTGTGCAATGCCTGTAGATATTTGCCAAGTTATTCACGTATGCCTCCTGTACTCCATGATTACGCAACGCCTATATGACTGCTGGTGTCTCTACTGAATGAAATGCTTTTATTGCGATAGCCATTATATGGACAATTCAAGCGGATTTCTGCCATCGACGTCGCCATCGACGTCGCCATGGTCGTCGCCGTCAGCGTCGCCGTGAGTTTCCTTAAAAAGTCCAAGGGCGATAAAATCGTCACCGTGTGCCGTAGGTGCGAGTGAAAGCGCGCGTGGGACGCACGCTATCATGGAGAGCGAACTCACGCCGGAGGGCAAACGCGAATATTTTATACAATACTGAAAGCAAGCTAATGGATGTATAATTCTTCAATTCTGTAACGTCTCCCTTGTTATGGGTGAGTATAATGTTGGCGTTCTTCCAGCTTTCTGGTGCACTTGAAGTCGTCAGGCATTGCGTATAAAGGGCCACAAGCATTTCAAGCATGATATCTCCTCCATCTTTGAATAAACCGACTGTTATTCCATCTTCTCCAGCAGCTTTTCCCCTGGTCATGTCTTTCAAGGCCCTTCTAACGTCATCGTTAGTTTGGAAGGAGCCTCTCTATCCTGTTCATCACTTCTTCAAATAAAAGTAGCTTGGTTGCCTTGGGAACTGTATAGGTAAGTATAGAATTCTTCCGCTGCTTTTACAATGTCATCGAAATTGCTGATGATATTACCCTGCTTGTCTTTCAGTGCATACATTTTGCCTTGTCCTATGGCAAGTTTTCTTCACACTGATTTCATTCTGCGTCCACATTTTACTGCTTCCTCAATCTTTTACACGTTATAATTTCGGATATCCCTTACTTTCTTCTTGTTGATCAGTTTCGACAGTTCAGCGAATTCTATCTGATCTCTCGAGTGTGACACTTTTATGTTTTGCCGTTTCTTTATTAGGTCATTTGCTACTTGGGAGAGCTTACCTACTGGTTATCTTGGTGCCTTGCCTCCCACTTCAATTGCTGCTTCTGAGATCAGCCTAGTTACAGTTTCATTCATTACATCTATGTCGTCTTCATCTTCCTGTGCTAAAGCTGCATAAAGCTGAAGCTACCGGGGGTAAGGCTCGTCAACTTGTGCCGGTAGGGGAAGTCTACTGGGAGCGTCCGCACTTTGGTGCTGTCAGCAAGGCCTATCCACCAAGTTGTAATCGTATGCTGCTAGTTTAAGGTAGAGCACTGCACGGGCCGATTTTTTGCGCCCCGGGCCCGGCCCTGGCCCGTTTTTACATTGGGCGGCCCGCCCGAGCCGGATCAAAACTTTTATGGCGAGACCCGGGCCCGGCCCGGGCCCGGAAATAATCTACGTTACCCGCCCGGCCCGGCCCGCCACCCTTTACCTTAAGCCCGAGCCCGGCCCGAGCCCGACTCGAACCCAGCCCGAACCCGGCCCGAGACCAAAAAATACATGTTTTTCAGAGTTGAGAAGCCCGAGAATAGCTCGCAGAAAGCCCGAGCCCGACCCGGGCCCGCGTCAAAAATCCTGAGCCCGGCCCGGGCCCGGGTCAAAAAGCACATGCCGTGCCCGAGCCCGGCCCGAGCCCGTGAAAAAACTCCTCTACCCGGCCCGGCCCGGCCCACGGGCCGGGCCGGGCCGGGGCTTTCGGGTAAGCCCGAGCCCGTGCAGTGCTCTAGTTTAAGGCACCATCGCGTCATCCTTGGTGAGAAGACCCGGGGTACTTCTTTGTTTCACCCATGATTTCAATCAACGGCTCGTGATCTGTTATTCTAGTCATGTACAGAGGGGTTCCATGTTAAAGGCACGTTTGAGTGCAGCGCACGTACAGATTTTCCTGAGTTTGAGTCCTGAGTTTGAGTGCAGCGCACGTACAGAGCTTAGATTAGCAGCCCAAGACATTGCCGTGTTCGCCGTGGCGGGTGATGAAGAAGTGATGTGATCGTGTGGAGCTTGGCGCATGGTGCGTGCGAGTGTTCTGAGCTGCTCGGCGTTGAAGGCCAGCCGGTTCTCGCTGGACGCCCGGCCCAGAGAACCCAGATTGCCCACTACGCCGTCCTCGGACGCAAAGGACCTGTGTTCCTGCTGGGCAACCGGTCCAGGGAGCCAGGCAAACGGGGTAACTCGTTCTCGGATGCCAGTGACCTGCGTTCCTGCTGGGCAACCGGTCCAGTGAGCCAGGCGAGCGGGGCATCCGGTTCAGGGAGCCTTAAGGCCCTGTGTTTCCTGCTGAACAACCGGTGCAGGGAGCCAAGCGAGGTGGTCGCTTTCCCGTGCCACTGCCATGACCAGCCTGCTGCGGGAGGCGAGAGCAGTATCGAGAGCTGTTGCACGGCTACCACGGCTGTGCCTGCTACCATCGCTGCTGCAGCTGCAGATCCCATGATACCGTGGGTAGGCCCATGGTGACGTCGTCCAGCCGTCAGCGACCTTTCGGGACCGACACCGACCTCTACGCGTCAACGGGCTCCACGCAAAGGGAACGCACGGTGAGAGACTTTATATTATACAACAGGACACTCTAGTAGCAGCTTCGGGACTGCATGCGTTAGCATAACTCTTAAGTACATGTCCATCGTGAAGTCTGTACGTCTTTGTGCTGTCAATATATATTCTGTGTTTGTGTGCACTCGAGTGGTCGATTGCGTTCCTTGGTGAGAGGCCTTGGCCCAAACCTCATTAGATTCCATCACAATCTAACATCGTTACATTTTTCTCATCACAGGCGCACATTTGAGTGTTCCGTTTAACAGTGGACTGCACTGTACATATCAATGACTGATGCCATGGATTACTTCTAAGCCGTCATTGTTGAGCTGGGTGTAGTTCTTTTGCGCGCTTCCAAGTACTCGTGATGCTAAAGCAATGGCCACTTCTTGGCCAAGAGCATCTTCCTGAGCGAGAAGGGCACCGTCCCCCCGTATGGCGATGCGTCCAAGGACAAAGGAAGCGGCTTCCTCTCGTCGTAGTGAATAATACTGTGGACGCGTGGATCATGTCTTTAAGTGCAGGAATTGTACAATTCCGCGGCGACCGTCATTCTATTCTCCACAAAGTGGTCGTATGATAAAATAAGACCCAAGAGAGTTCTGAGGCATGTCAGTGGTGTTGGTGATTTAAGTGTGGCTTCAACCTTCTTCTCGGTGGTGTAAACACCAATGGCGTCAATTCAATATCCCAGAAACTCAATTGACGTGATCCCGAAGTGGCGCTTTTCTTTCTTGAGGCGTAGGTCCTTCTTAGATTCGACAGAACCTCATTCAGAGGATGTACGTGCTCACTCGCACCTTTCCCACTGATAACAATGTCGTCAATCTGAACACTCACCGAGGCAATTCCGGCCAACATTGTCTCCATAATGAGCTGCAAGACAGCTGGTGAAAGTGACAGGAACTATTATTGGTCCTGAGAAACTGGCCAGGGGGAGCCGAAGGCTCCCTCATGTCAAGTCGGTGGCTCCGCCCACGATGGCACCGAGAGGCAAAATCCCGTTGCGATGTCGTGGGCCCTCTGGATGCCTGGAGTTGGATGTGGTGGTGGTCGCTTCTTAGGAACTCCTCCCACTGTTCCTTTGTCGCAAGCATAGAGTTTTCTATGGCTGGGCACAGCCAGAGCATGTGATCGAAAGAGCATGAGTCGGCTCCGCATTTGGGGCACGACTGCGGGAAGTGCGGGTCTATCCTGCTAAGGGACCGCGGAGTGGGGTACGTGCGGGTTTGTAACATTCTGAGCGTGCTAGCTTGTGGTTTATTTAGTCGTGGTTGAGGAGGTGTGGTGGAAATTCCGAATGGGAGGTGTCCCACATTGAATAGTCCTTTGTGGCGTAGATTGCAAGCAGCGCTGACGTTCCTTCGTTGACAGTGAGTTGTTGATATGCCTGGTATAGATCCAACGCTGCGAAGAGGGTTCCAACTCGTAACTTTGTGAGCAATTCATTCGTAGTTGGTAGCGGGTACGATGGCCTTCTTCGCTGCTGCGTTAACAGTACTCCTGCATTCACCGCTGACAGGGATTGTTTCATCGTTCTTCCGATCGAGGACCAATGGGGTTGCCCATTCTGGGTGCAGCGTTGATTTTATGAAGCCCTCACGCTGTAAACGATTCAATTCGTCTTCCATTGGCCTCTGCAGTACCAGTGCCACTGCACGAGTCGTCCAATACTTCGCCGTAGCGCAGTCTGTGAGTTCCAGGTAAATTAAGGGACCCGCGTAGCTGCCGATGTCTTCCTGGAACATATCTAGGTGGTTTCCAAAGACTCTGTAATCTCCAACGCTGGCTCTCCAACGTGGTAGATCCCCTTCACTTCAATGTGCAATGCCGAATGCCAGCTCTGCCTAGACGGTTGCACCCGGTGCCCTCCATAACCAGAAACATAGTCGTTTGATTGGAACTTGACACGAACGGTTGCGGAGCCCACAACACGTAGCTCTTCCCCCGACGCAAGCCGAGCGGCTCACTTGAAAGCCGGGGAGTGTTCTTCCACGTTCTGTGGTGCGTGTGCTCGCTTATCAGGGATTAAGCTGCACCTGTGTCTACCTCAAACTGCAGGGGCCTCCCCTCCACCTTCAAGTCCACGACGAACTTGGGGCAGTGCGTTCGTCCACTCAGCGCATGCAGCTCGTAGGAGGACTGACTGGCACGGAAGGGATTGAAAGTTTGCGCCGTTTGCTACTTGTTATCGCAGTGTGGTTCCTTGTTTTTCTTTTTCTTTGCGATGCAAGCAGGCTCAATGTGACCTTCCTTGGAACAAAAACGCCGCTCTGCTGCCTTGAATTTGCATGTTGCAGTGTCGTGCAAACCAATAGCGCTGTTGTGCCGATCAATTGCTTCCTTGCTTGGTTCGCGACAACATGGTAATTTTGTTTTTCGTTTGCATACGTCGTTTGTGTGTCACTTCATCCTCGTCTGCTTAGCGCCGTAACCTTTTTTATTTTCGTGTTAATTTCCCTCATGTTCGCCACACCCTTCTTTCCTCGCTGATGTCTTGACGCACTTACTGCCACAGGGCTAAGTCCAGAGTGCGTTGGAATGTCGGGCTTTTTTTCCGCTGACAGATGTTCTGCTGGATATGTTCATCCCAGATGCCGCAGATGAAAATGTCGCGAAGCATCACATCTTGTGGCTGCATAGTTTGGGTTTGCTCCTGAAGCGGTCGCTTGGGTGTCAGGGACGCTATCGAGGGTGCATCTGTTGGCACGCCTCCAAAATTGCAGTCGGCTGTCAAGCTTCTGAGGGCGGCAACGTATACTATAGCTGCTGATCGACGCATGTGACCGCTGGCGCCGCTATGAAACACATACTGGCTCTAAAGCTCCGATTTCCTGGGGCCGAATCGCCACCGAAAATTACTGAAGTTGATTTCTTCCAGAGACTTCGGCGCGACAAGCGCGCACACAGTCTCCAAAGTATCCACATCATCGAAATAAATACGCATCGGTTGTCGGCAGAAGACAGACTGAGTTTTATGTCTATAGAAAATACGTAGGAGAGCTCCGCATGTGTGCGAGGGGGAAAACCCTCAGCCCTGGGTTCCTGTTCGGTGGCACAGATGCTGGTGGTGGCGCAGGATTATCCGAGGTCGACTCAGTCTGTGGTCGCTTCCCGTTTCTGCCATGGTGGTGTTTCCTCCAGCTGAGGAGCACTCAAGCGTCGCTTGTACACAACAATGATGACCAATAGTGGACAGCCAATATTCGGTGAGTCTAGGCGACGCTGATTTTTCCGAGAAGAGGCAACTGCCGACACAGAAATAGAAACGAGTATAAACCTTGAAGTTTATGCTCAAGCGATCTGGTGGATACACAGGCGATCCCTTGTATCGCCTGTCGCCACGTCTTGAAGCCGTGGATTTGACACAGAACGTAAAGTAAGAATTAGATGTACTGAAGGTGGTCGTGGTGATGTTGCAGTAGGCAAGGTTACCCTGGCATACATAGCGGGCAATTGTTCCGCATGAGCCTCCTATGAGTTGAGATCAAGAGTGTGTCAACAGGTGTCGATGGGTCTCGTGTCTCGCAGGAAGTAAATTAGCAGTCATTGCGTTATCTTCCTGATTGCCGTAGGCTCTCCGGGGAAAATAATCTCTTAAAAGGTTGTGTGTAAGACCACTCTATTGCAGGTTGTCGACCATCACTTATCTTTCTCTGTCAAACTGCGGACATAGCCAAATGAAATGGTCGATGTCGCCAATACCACAAAAGAAGGCACAAAACGGGTAAGCATGACGTACAGTGTTCAATAACCATGCCGGGGTAACCCGTAGGCGGATTCGGTTTTGATGCGGTGCAACAGCATCGCTTCTTCGCGAGTAAGTCCATAAATCACAGGCTTGTGGAGTTTTGTGGATCACCATAAACTAAATGCGGATTGCATCCTTAAGGTTCTGAAAAAATGTTCGGGCCTCAATTTTGGGACACATGCCAGCGCTAGGCTTGCGAGAATGTCAGCTTTTATTGCAATTACAATTATATGGACACTGAAAGCGGATTTCTGCCGTCGGCGTCGCCGCGCCATGAGGTTCCGTATGACGTCAGCGGCGACGAAATCGTCACCGCGCGCAGTATGCTGTATGTGAGAGTGAAAGCGCGCGAGTGACGCACGCTTTCAGAGCAAATGCGCGTTCTGCGCCGTGCTTCCTGAAGGGCTGCAGAATTAAGTGTCTCTTTATAATCACCATATATAGAGAGCAAACGCGACTTCTCCCGTCGCTCGAAAGGCTCTGGGGGTTATTATGAAAGCGGAGCTTTCTATGTCTCATTGATTCGTCCTTGAGTGCCGAAAACGCACTGCAGGAAAGCCAACTTATACACTGGAACTATCTGCGCATCTGCGCACACAATAGAACAACGGCGCACAACATACGTATCGTAGAACACCTATCACTACAACAAGAAGCGGTCTTACCGCTGCGAGCCGCGATACAAACTGCACTCCGAGCCCCGCTGCCTCTGGAGGTGCGAATACGAGTACGCAAGGAACAGAACATCGCCCTGGTCAGCACCCCGGACCCTGACCTGGCCGAACAGCTTTGCCACATTCAGACGCTCCTGCTCGGCAGCAAGTCGTATCAAGTCTCTGCGTATGTGGCTTCCCCGGACAACTCCTGCAAAGGGGTAATCACAGGAGCCCTACCTATACCTACTGAGGATTCCCTCATCAACGAAACGGTCACCTACCCCCATGCTATCAACATTATCCAAGCCCGACCCTTCGGAAAGAACGGAGCATGCCTCTACACCTTCGAGGGAAGGCGAGTTCCCCGCTACGTATACTTTCAAGGTGTGGAATTTCGATGCAGACCTTTCCGCCCAGTCACCCAAGTGTGCCACTGCTGCCTCCGAACCGGACATCGACATGACATCTGCCCATACCCACAAGAACGGCGGTGCGGGAATTGCGGCGTGCTTAACCCAGATGAACAATACGAACGTTGCCTTCCACGCTGTCTAACCTGCGGATCCGATGACCATCCCACCATCGACTTGGGTTGCCCTGCTCGTCAGAGGGGGCTCGGGCCCCGAGTAATGAAAGAGGGGCGCCAGGACCCAAAGGGACACAATACGACTCCACCAAGGCGGGATACCAAGGTATCGACGACAAACCAACAGCCTGGCGGCATTCCTAAGAATACCTGCAGCCAAGGACCTCAGAGCACCGCCCAATACAAGGAACCGAAAATATCATACCACGAAAAGAAGACTAAACAACCTGTTCAACCCCGAGTACCTCCTACCATACGGACACCTGCGACACCACTCAGCAACCACCTACCATTCGCTCCTGCGCAGTGCGGCGCGAGAAGCGAGGTCACGTGGCCAGCACTCCCGCAACAAAAACCCACCCAAGCACCTGGCTCGGCGGCAAGAGGGGGGCCCACGAGTTCATCCAGTTCGGCAACAGGAGGGAGCCGGGATCCAGACCCACAGCTTCAGCAACGGCAGGGCCCCCTGGACGACGCTAGTAAGTCGCCCGTTGAGCAGGCCTCCCCAGTACCTCCCCACTCAGCACCGCCCCATGCACCAGTCCTTTTACAACAGACCTGTGCACAATATTTCCAAACCCCAGAATTCACACAAGGCCTAACGCAACTAGTTCTAAAATTTGTAAGCGACAGCCTTGAGGCTGTTAAAACACAATTGGTTAAGGAACAAGAACAGGCACAACAAAGAATGGAGACCATGTTTATTCAACGCATTGACAAAATAGAAACTGCAATTAATCACCTCTACGATTTGCATGCTCAATCATCACCAACCCGTAAGCACAAGCAACCCAAATCCGCCACCGCCGCACGCTCCCCTCAGCCCACGGAGGAGGTGACTAGCCCACAATCGGGGATTTCGACCCCCATAACGCCTCAACATGGCCAATTCCAATAAGCGACAGAATTCGGGTAGAGCGGGCTTAGCTCGTCCACCCGGAAACCAAACTTCATCTGACCTAAACATATGGCAATGGAATTGTAGAAGCATCAAAAAGAAACTCGCTCAATTGTCCGCATACATTCAACACTCCACGAACCCGCCAGATATAGTGGCCCTGCAGGAAACAGGGTCCGTGTCGCTATCCTTGCCGGGATATAACGTGGCATCCGTAACATCGCGTACTGCTATTCTTATTAATAAAACCCTCCCCTTTATCGACCGAACCCCTACGGGGGGTCCTTCAGAAGGAGGAACCGAGTACACCGCTCTCGAGATGATCCCGTCCAATCCCACATCGGGAAAAGGACTGCTGGTTGTCAACATATACAGTCCCCCTAAAGATAAGGGCACAAGGATACCGGAAATTCTTGCTCGAACACGACACACTCACCGAATCATAGTGGGCGACTTTAATGCGCGCCATACGGCATGGGGCTATGTAAATAACACGGCGAAGGGCAACCTTTTACATAACACTATGATGCACCACGCACTTACTCTAATTACAGATCCTACCATACCAACGAGAGTGGGCACCAGTACGGCAAGGGACACCACGCCAGACCTCACGATGGCAAGCACACATGTGATAGTGAAAACACACGAGGTCCTGCCGGACACATTAGGCAGTGATCATCACGTGATCCAAACAATCCTAACGCAAAATTCCAAAATTTTTCGGCCCAAAATTCAGACTCTTGTTGACTGGGATAAACTCCGTACGTACATCGCCGTGGAGGACACCACACCGCAAACCTTGGAGTCTTGGACTAAAAAGATACAACACGCGCTCGATAGAGCTGGCAAAAAGATTAAGAACACCAAGAATGCCCCACAAGTAGACCCCCACCTCCTCCATCTGTGGGAGGCTCGTCGGAGCCTCTCCAAACGATGGAAACGCCAGAGACTAAACCGCAAACTTCGCCTCCGTATCGCTGCAGTCACGGAGGAGGCTGCACAATATGCCACCCAGCTTGCTCAAACAAACTGGGCCAACTTTTGCAGCAGCCTGAAAGGAACGCTGGGCACAAAACGTACTTGGAACATCCTGAGGGCTCTTCTCGATCCCACTTCCACGAAAACCCACACGAACACTACTACCCATAAGCTCATTTATTTAGAGGAGCGAAAGGGCACGGATATTATGGCGCACACCAAAACTCTATATATTCCGCAGCCCTTACCTACAAGCCCGAACGCATCCCCTTTAACGCCACCTGCTCCGGACGAAAACCTGGATGCAGATGTCACACTCCCGGAGGTGAAACAGGCCCTCGCCTATATTACCCGGGACACGGCACCAGGGCCCGACCGGATAACGTACAAAGTCCTTCGAAATTTAGATGACATATCTCTGCAGGAGTTCACGGATCTCTTTAACGAGCACTGGCGAAAGGGCACCCTGCCTGGCGATTGGAAACACGCCCAGATTAGTCTTATTCCCAAACATGGCAAATCCTTACTGCTTCAGAATTTACGGCCTATCTCGCTAACGAGTTGTGTAGGTAAACTTTTTGAGCACGTGATAGTCCGGCGACTACAACCGCATTTAGAAGCTAAACGTTTCTTCCCCGACACTCAGTTTGGGTTTCGCCCCAACCTATCGGCGCAGGATGTCCTCCTGCATATTAAAGAGACTTTATTCTATCCCAAACGACGGACGGCACGCACGAGAGCTATCCTAGCATTAGACATACAAAAAGCCTTTGACAACGTAGGACACGAACATATCCTCAGGACCCTTGCCACCACAGGATGCGGCCGTAGGATCTGGCAGTATGTCAAAGCTTTTTTGGAAAATCGCACCGCCGAGATTAGATTAGGTCCACTCACATCCACCGCTTTTGCACTCCCAAATAGGGGCACACCTCAGGGAGCAGTCATATCACCACTATTATTTAACGTAGCCATGGCCCCACTTGCCAGAGAGCTCACAGGTATACCTAAATTGCACCACGCGTTCTATGCTGATGATATGACCCTATGGGTGTCACAAGGCTCCATTGGGGAGGCCCAAGATGTCCTCCAAACAGCTATCAATGTCATCGAACAGCATATTAGCATAATGGGACTCTTCTGCTCACCAGAAAAGTCGGAATTGCTCACAATTAAACCCTACACGTCCGACCCAGGCATAGACCTGTTCGTACACGGTCAACCAGTACCTAAGGTTGATAAAATCAGGATCCTGGGTCTGCACATCCAATCTAACCTAGACGCAAGTTTTACACTGAACCTCCTCGATAAGCAAATAAAGCAAATCACAGGACTGGTTCGCCGGATTACGTCACGCAACCACGGTCTCTCTGAAAAGGACACCATGCAAATGATTGAAGCTTTGGTGGTCAGTCGCCTTGCCTACCACCTCCCGTATCATCATCTCACTGAAAAACAACTGGATCAGGCTAATAGACTAATCAGGCGGGCGGTTAAGACCGCACTGAGGCTACCGGTGCGCACTAGCACTACCCGCCTTCTGCAAACTGGTCTCTATAATACCGTCCAAGAAATCATAGAGGCACAGAGAAGTAATCAACTCCTGCGCCTCTCCCGAACACCCACGGGGCGAAACCTACTCCGAACTCTGGGGTGCGAGCCAAGCGGCACGATCCCGAATGAAGAGCCGTGGTGCCCCATTCCTGTAAGACTCGCGGCTCACATGCACCTCAAACCGTTGCCACGAAACATGAATGTTCAACGCTACCCGGGCCGACGCAAGGCGCGGGCCGATTACTACGCCCGGCGTTATCAAAATCGCGAAGACGTCCTCTACGTCGACGCCGCGGTCGGTCCGCTCGAAGGAACGGCCACGGTTGCTGCCATGACGGAGGACGGACGCATTAAACTCTCGGCCTCGGTTAAAACAGCGCGCACCGACGTTGCTGAGGGGGTCGCATTAGCGGATTAGCCCTAGCAGTGGCGCATGCGGCCGCGGATTCTACCACTACAGAAATCTGCACCGATTCCCAAAGTGCATATCGTTACTTCCTTCAAGGCATAGCGCCTAAGACAGTCACACATATTTTACAAAACATCCCTCCGCTTCCCCATCCGGTGACCATCACGTGGGTACCTGGGCATGAGTGTGTCCCCGGGAACGAGCTCGTTAATGCGCAAGTCCGAGGTCTTTCCCTCCGGACTCCGGACGACCACTCACCCAAGCCCACGGAAAAACCAGGAGCGGGGATCTACACCTACCACCAGATTACCACGTATTACAGGAAATGTAGACGAGAATTACCTGCCCCTCACCATTCCCTTACCCCCCATCAGTGTTCAATCTGGCGCCAGATCCAGACCAATGCCCTTATTTCCCCATATCTGGCACATTTATTTTACCCTGGTCTCAATAATCCACAGTGTACCAGCTGCCAAGCGCCCCGGGCAGATCTTTTCCACTGTTTGTGGAGCTGCCCCAAGCCCATGGCGGTACAACCTATTCCCAACCCTTCCTTTTCCACGTGGGAGGCCGCTCTTCGGGCCACTTGCTCGGATGACCAGCTCTGGCTGGTGGACCGGGCCTGCCTAGAGATGTCGGCCAGGGGGCTCCCGGACATATAGGGGCCCAACCACATTTAAATAGATGAAATAAAGTTTTTATCCATCCATCCATCTTCTTCGTAGAACACCACAATTTACATTCGCAGTTTTACTGATAAGAACAATGGGAACTGCAATGCCACGCCCCCTAGACGAACTGTATATATCTGCATTGCATTACGGGCATCGCGCAATGCATTCCCGGCCATCACCCTGGGTAGGCCGTGGGTACAGCGCGCTTTAAAAACAGCGTTTATCTCGCAATTCCGGTACGTAGACAGTTGTCTTTAATCACATTGGTTATGATAGGCATTAGAACTATATCCATTAAGCGACGTCCTGATATTCTTCCTTTGTACACAGAGGAAGGGTCTGCATTTTTACAGCGTAAGCTGTGATGGGCTCATTCCAATACCCGTTTCGGTTCGCGATGAAGCCGCCGCCGGCGTTTGAGCGTAGCCGCTATCGCCGGAAATGCGAAAAATTGCTCCATCTCCTGCTAAAGGGAACCATGTGTGGATGCGAAGCAGCGGGGAGATGGTTAGCTTGAGGGGGAGATGGTTTCGCGGCAGCGGCCCGAGCGCTCATCGCGGCGCTGCACAGGAGAGAGAATGAGGCGCGCGCGCACCGTCATTTTTATACTGCGGAACTACCGTGGCGCCCCCAGCAGAGTATGCAGCTGTCGCACCACCTGTCGTGCGTGCCGCTCCGGATTCCCGGAGGAGAGGAAGAGGGGAGCGTAGGAGAGGAGAGAGAGGGGGAGGGGACGCGCATGCGCTGTAGGGGTGAGATACGCATCATCGGGCTGAGCAGACTGCTGTGCAGAGAGCATTACAAGCCGCAGCTCACCGTCGACGACGGGCGGACAGTTCAGATCGTTCTCGTGAAAATCGAGGCGAAGACACTTTGCCGCGAAGACCCTGCTCTACGTGGTGCCGAAATTGGAGCTACTATTACTACTAGATTACGCGGTGAGTGTGTTGCGTGTGCCGTGCAGGTCTGTGACCTTTTATATGCCGCAAATAACGAACATTTCAGGTTAATTTATCTTTACGTTTTATAACTATATCGTTGTATTGTATTTAGCTTATGGCCCCAAACTAACTTCTTGTCTGCGATGAAGAAAGAATTAAGAAAAGTGTGGTTTTAAAAAATACTCCATTTGTTGAATTCGCGTTTATGGTGTATTAGAGAGAGGCAAATTACTCATGCGTGGGTGATATTTTTCCTCAGGCATGCGAAGCACATTTCTAGCCAGAGGACATCCTGACGGAAACGTCATACTTGGATGATGCTACAGGGAACACAGTCACAGCTCCTTTGCCCTATCCTCGCCTTCAAAAAAACGCAGTGCCGTCGAGATTTCAAGACTGTCCATCTTATTTGTCGACTGAGAGAGAGAGATAAAACTTTATTGTGTCCACGATGGGGTCTGGGGGCGGCGGGGGTTGGGAGACGAACCCCCAGGCCTCGCCTTCCTCAGACGGCGGCCAGCCCTTGCTTTCTGGCGGCGTCTTCGGCCATCCGGACGACCCAGAGCTGCTCTTTTGGGTCCAGCTGAGCAGCAGTCTCCCACTGCTCGGCCGTTGTTATGTCGAGAGCAGCACACGGCACAGCCCTCACACCAAGCGGATCCGTCTAGACACTTTAGCTATGTAAAGAGCTCTTGCGCAATCCGCCGAGACATTTCGTCAAGAGGGAGAAGCCGATAAAATGGTGCGAACTGAGGACATAGTTGCTCACATGAGACTAAAGAAATCTACCTCCTGGTACACTATTAAGAGGAATCAGAGGATCATTCTCCTGCACATCGTTGAAGACGAGGCTCCGTGGATTATGTATTCTGTGACCATCAAAGCGGACTTGATTATTATGTTTCACTTCTTGAAGTGCTTGACCACGAAGCTTGGGTCTATCTTGCGCGTTCCTGCTACCGCAGAGAGCAAGAGGGAACTAGACGAATCTCTCAAAGGCGTCCAAAAATGGGACAGCCAGCTTGAATCAACTGCTGAGAAATAGGAAGAAATCCGCAAAGCCATTTCTTTCCTGCTCGATAAGCTGAGCGACAGAACAACAGAACAAAAAGTTTGCACCCTCCAATTCATTCGTGAGCAGTTGAAGTTGCTGCGAATGAACAAGGTTCGGAGGCGTTATTCAGCTGAATTTATGGTGTTGTGTGGCCGTTTATTCACAATTTCACCCGATGCCTACAAGTACGTGCGCAGCAACGGAACTGCCATCTTGCCGCACCCCATGACGATTATATCTATTGTAAAGCAGCAGCGCAGCAGTACAGCAGCACACTGTGGTCCCAGTGGCTCATAATACGGCATGAACCCTCAGCTAGAGCATAAAAATTTTGCGTTCCTTAAATAGATGGCTACAAGAATGTCCGACTTGGAGAACTACCAGCGCACTGTCACGCCGATGGTGGATGAAACCCACATTAAGGCCTTTTTTGACTACAAAGGCGGCGGTATCACTGGCGTGGCCCACAATTCAACTGAAGCTGCTATCAGTGCACTCGTTTTTATGGTGCGGAGCCTAACATGCAAGTTCAAAGAAGTGGCCCACATAGTGCCCGTATGGTGGCGCCGACGCAAACTTCTTGCACGGGTTGCTGAAGGACGTCATATGTGAGCTGGAGAAGATCGGCTACAAAGTAATATGTGCTGTAACAGATAACAACAATGTTAATGGAAAGGCTATGGAAAAGTTCTACAACTCGGTGCCTTGCCTAGGCGACAACCACCCAACTTTTCTTTACCCACATCCACGTTCGGCTGCGAGGTCATTGTTCTTCATTACATACAATGCATTTGTTGAAATGCATTCGGAACAACGCGCTCCACCAACGCAATAACCAACATTGCTTCTCGTTCCCGGATTTCCACGAAGGAATGACTCAACAAAGGTGCATGCTCTCGGCGTATGTCGACACACTGAGGGACGTGTACGACATTGTGCTCGGTCAGCATTTAGGCATGCATATAAAATGTCCCAAAAAGGTATTTTCCCAGCTGACCTCGAGAAACAAAACGTGAAGCTTGCGTTGCAAGTATTTAACGACACCGTGCCCCCCACCCTTCGAGTCATTGCAGCCAAAAATACGTTGAATCACGTTCAAGGGACTGCCAGTTTTATAGAAATAGTTGTTAAATGGTGGAAAATTGTCAATGTGCGAACTCCATGCGAAGGCACAAGACTAAACGATCAGTTTCAAGAGCCAGTGTTTTCCATGGATGATCGTAAGATAGCTTTTCTTTACAACTTTTTAAACTGGCTGGACGGATGGAAGGAAATGACCAAAGATTATGACAGCCGTAAGCTCACCAAAGAAACTCATGGTGGCCTTCATCAGGCGACCTATGGCCTCATTGAACTTGCGCTCCTTGGAAAAATTCAAACTGATGGCCTTAAGCACCGCTTCGGGAAGTACAGGCAGCTTGCTGGAGCTCAATATCGCGCATCCATTCGGCATGAATGTATGAATAAGTTGCACCTTCAGAATACTTTGCCGCTGGTAGCCACAAAACCTAGAGGCTATGTTGATGAGGACCAGAAGTGAGATGGCCTTGAAGAAGGTGAAATGTCACGACCTAACTGCAATGTGGTAGTCTCTGAGCAGACGCTTACCAAAATCAAAGACATCATTCCCGTTTTGGTATATGTCGCAGGATATACCGGTTACGCCACGCTTCAGAAGCTCAAGTGTGAGGAAAGAAGGAAAGAGTGGAGAAGGAAAGGCAGGGACGTTAACCAGTTTAGCACAACTGGTTTGCTACCCTACACATGGGAGCGGGATGAGGGGAATGAAAGATGGGGAGGAGACAGAGACCACAGCACAGCACACTCATCGTCAGTCACAGTCCGTCACTCTTGCGTGTGAGAGTTGCCGAGCAGCCTTGACTGTGAGCAAGGGAATAACAGTCAGCGTGGAGAAGCTCCATGACCTTATCAGACAGATAGATCGAGTAGGTCTAGTGCAACCAGCCATCTTTGTGATAAATGCGGTTGCCTATAGCTACGCAGTAGTTGAGCAGCTTTCCAAGAAGAGCGCATTCCTGAGCATGCCCGGCCAACGCAAGGTAGTGACAGAGCTCACGATAGAGCTCCTCATGAAGGATGAGAGCCAAGATTTCGACGGCTGTGACAACGGCCACACGAGTGAACTGGTGCTGAAGCAAGTGCTATGGTGCAGCACCTACATACTACTGAAAAAAATTTGCTGTAAGATAAACCGTAGCATTGCTGGCGCCAGCTCGAAATCAAAACAGAGAAAACTGAAAACACTAAGCACCAAGTAGCTGGTCGGACCTTACAAACGAATAAAGGTTCATGTTTGGATAGCTCTACATGAGTACTTTGCATCATATATTAGCACCAGTATGTAAGCATGGGCGATCAAATAAAAGAGTTGTCAAGCTTCCCATCAAGCAGATCAAACTTAATAAGCACTGTTAATTTAGAGAGGCGCTGGGCGTCGGGCCAAGAAAACACAAAACGTAGGCGCAGTCCCGTCTAGTCGCCTAGCGCCTCTCCGAATGAACGGTACAGCGTGCCAACAGGCTCAATCTTCAACCCTTCAGCTTAATAAGTAGTACATGTCTTTGAAGCCCATAATAGGCTTGTATTTCTTGCGTAACTACATTCGCGGGAAACTTTCAGTGGCAATGAAGGAAAAGATACGGAGGCAATGCGCGCACAACTGAGAGCGCTTCGGAAAAGTCTCGCGTTTTAATCCACGTTGGTTTAGGCTGGGCAAGAGAAAACGAACTGCTTAGTAGCAACAATTAAATAAGGCAGAACACACCACTGAATGTAAAAGTTCTCTTATTTTGCAGTGTTTCCCTTCCGCGTCTGGCCAAACGCGAAACCGTCGCACGTGGAAGCTGCGTCGATTCAGCGTGTTTCGAGCAAGCAAAAACACTGTGAAACGCTGCCGGACTATTTGGCGCGGTAACACATGTGCAGCATCCATGCGCCCGTAGCTTTCCCTTCATTGCCACAGAAAGTTGGCCACGAGTATGAGTACAAATTTGTGCGCGCTGTCGTCTTCTGCGCGCGTTCCGCCGACACGCACCCGCCTCCACCTCGTGACGTCACGGAGCGAGCGCTGCAGCCTTCTCTAGTCTAGGGGGTGTTGCTCGGAGGTTTTCGACGAGATCAGAACGGGACACTAGTCGAGCAGGGGGACGCCGCTAGGGGGCCAAACGGAGCGGTCACGCTTCGCATCAGCTCCTGCCTCGACGCCTCATTTCACCCGGAAAACCTCGACGTCGCCGAAAATGCAGTACTTCATCGTCTGCTACTAATCAAGCGAAATCCGTGGATGACCGGTTTTCAACCGTAAGTCCAAATTTTTCCGTTCTGTGCTTGTTCGAAGAACCGCGGAGAAGAACGCTGCTCTAAGCCTAAGCGGCGTCGGGCCTTCGGCCCGACGGAACGCTGCTCCAGCTCGTGCGGGACGCGCCAGGATGGCTGACGACGACGCGTCTGCGACGATCGGAGCCACGACGCCGATCGAAAAGAACCCCCAACGCGAAGACAACGCTACCGACCTCTCGCAAAAGAAAACCCTTGACAACGGGGGATGGTTTACTGCAAAATACCACAACTCAAGGCTGATCGCCGTTCCGGAGACCGGGACCGCAGCGGTGGACAAATCAGCGTCTAGCCAGCCCAAACTAAAGGCTAATTCCCTTCGCCAAGAGAAGCTACCTCCACTGCCGAAGAGCGATTTCAAAGTCATCATTAGACCGAAGAATGGGCTCAACATCAGTCAACTGAGCACGCATCAGATGGCCCGGGCTATAACCAAAGCATGTGGAAACCCAGACATGTGTAACGAAGGCAACTTGCTTATACGGTTGCACAACGGATCGAACATCGCCATAATCAGCACGCCAAGCATGGAGACTGCCAATGTTGTGCAGAGCGTTCCAAGTCTACGTTTTGGTGCAAAAGACTATGCAGTGACGGCTTACGTGGCAGCGCCGGACAATTCGTGTAAAGGTGTGATTCACGGACTGGACGCCGGTACAACGCCGACAGAATTACTAGCCCATCTTCGGGTACGTACCCAAGGAGTGAAAATACTTTATGCAAGAATGCTTGGAAACTCCCAAACCGCAGTCATTACCTTCGAAGGCAAGATCGTCCCCCGCTACGTTTACTACTACGGCGGCGAGACACGTTGCTACCTCTATCGGTCATCGCGGCAAGTCTGCTATATATGCTTCAAGCCTGGGCATAGGGCGGATGTTTGCCCGACACCTGACGCCGTTGTCTGCTCGAACTGCGCCGAACCAGTCATCGAGGACGGACACACCTGCGAGCCCAGGTGTGCGCTATGCAAGGAAGCGCACCCCACACGAGCAAAGGAGTGCAAGAAACGCCTCAGGAAACCGAGGAGCCCACGGGCGAGAAAACAAGAGGAACCAGACGCCGAAGCCAGGAACGACGGCGGACGTGGCCGGACCAAGAAACGCTGGTTCAGTAGGGACTCCAGCTCGACATCCAGGTCCAGATCAAGGTCGAGATCCGCGTCCAAGACCCGGCAGGCTCCGGAAACGAAAAAGAAGCAACAGAAGAAGACCATAGCCAAGAAGGAAGAAGACAGTAAGGTGAGCTGGAAAGCGCATCTTTTCCCAGCCTCTCCCACTGCTCCAAAGAACACAAACACGCAGAACGACGAAGTAAATGAGCTTAGGCAAACTATTCAGACTCTCAGGGCAGAAAATGCTGAGCTTAGACAGAAGCTCAACGAGCTCATAGATGAACTTAAGGCACTGAGAACAGGGCAGCCAAACTCAAACCCGCAAAAATCGGCCCGTGCAGTGCTCTAGTCTACACACACAATAACCCAACGATTGCCATTGGAGGATCGTGGGAAGGGGCCCAGGAGATCTATGCCGACTTGTTCAAAAGGGGCGCTGGAAGGCGGAACTGGCTGAAGTCGACCATGCGGTGTGTTTGTAGGTCGTTTGTAACGCTGGCATTCGGTGCAACTGGCGACGTACCGCTCAGTATCGTGACGCATCTTGGGCCAGTAAAAACGTTCTTGAGCACGGTAGAGTGTTCGTGTGGATCCCAGATGACCTGAAGTGGGATCGTCATGCATGGCACATAGCACTTGAATGCGGAGACTCTTGGGCACAACTAAAAGGTAGCGCGCGCCAGTGGTCGAGTAGCTCTTCTTGTACAGGACGCCGTCACGTAGGCGAAAACGGCTATCTTCTAAAGGCTCGTGTGCGGCCGCGAAGAGTGGCTGCAAGCTCTTGTCCTTCTGCTGTTCGGATATGAAGGTACCCATATCAGGAAATTCCGGAGATACAAAAGCGATGTATTGGTCGAAGTTGTCAGCGTCGCATTCAGTCGTCGGCAGTGGCATCCGAGAGAGACAGTCAGCATCAGCGTGCCGTCGACCACTCTTGTAGGAAACAACAAAATCGTACTCCTGTAGGCGGAGCGCCCAACGCGCAAGTCGACCAGAAGGGTCCCTCAGATTCACAAGCCAGCACAGTGAATGATGATCCGTGACCACTGTGAAGGGGCGCCCGTAGAGGTATGAACGAAAGCGTTGCACCGCGAAGATGACCGCCAAGCACTCTTGCTCGGTAACTGTATAATTGCGCTCGGAGCGACTAGCGAAGAGCGGCTAGCGTACGATATCACGTGCTCGCTTTCACCGATGCGCTGAACAAGCACAGCGCCTATGCCAACACCACTCGCATCGGTGTGAACCTCGGTTGGTGCTGAGGGATCGAAGTGGCGAAGAATAGGCTGTGACGTCAAGAGAAACTTTAATTGACGAAAGGATGAGTCGCACTCTGCGGTCCACTCAAAAGGAACGCCTTTCTGGAGAAGGCGCCTGAGAGGATGGGCCACGTCAGCAAATCTGGGAAGGAATCTGCGAAAGTAGGAGCATAAGCCTAAAAAACTTCGCAATTGCTTGACACTGTGAGGTTCCCTAAATGCCTCTACAGCCACAGTCTTTTGTGGATCTGGTCGAATGCCTTCTTTATCGACCTGATGTCCCAGCACAATAGCTTGTCGCTCCCCAAAATGACACTTCTTTGAATTGAGGACCAGGCCAGCCTTCTCCAAGCAGTTCAGCACCAACTCCAGACGCTTGTTATGGTCACTAAATGTTCGGCCGAAGATCACAACGTCGTCCAGGTAACACATGCAAACTTCCCATTTCAAGCCACGCAGTACAGTGTCCATGAACCGTTCGAACGTTGCGGGCGCGTTGCACAGCCCGAAAGGCATGACGTTAAATTCAAACAATCCGTCGGGCGTTACAAATGCAGTTTTTTCCTTATCCTCACTGTGCATAGGAATCTGCCAGTAACCTGACCGCAGATCAACAGAGGAGAAGTACGAGGCCGCATAAAGGCAATCGATCGCGTCGTCTATTCGCGGAAGCGGGTACACGTCTTTTTTGGTAACGTTGTTTAGGCGTCGGTAATCAACACAGAATCGCCACGTACCATCTTTCTTTTTCACCAATATCACTGGTGCTGCCCAAGGGCTAGATGACTCTTGAATGACTCCTTTGGTTAGCATTTCTTCGACTTGCTCACTGATTATCTTGCGCTCTGCGGGCGACACGCGATAGGGTTTTTGTCGAATCGGTTGAGCAGATCCTGTGTTGATGCGGTGGCGAGTTCTAGACACAGGGATCGATGTCGGGCCGTCGTGCTGCGTGAAGTCGAATACTGAGGAGTGTTTCACAAGGAGCGCCACCAACGCATCGCGCTTATGGTCACTGAGCGATTTAGCGACCATGGAGACGAATTTTGAGTCCACAGGGCGCATGTTACTGGCTTCTGCTGTGTCCGGAAGTTCTGTAAGCACTGCCATGGGTATCGGCGAGTCTTCTTGAAATGTCGCCAGCTTTAAGCCTTGAGGCAGCACGGCCGCTTCAGTAGAACAATTTATCGCCCATAGTCGTGTGCGTCCATTCAGCACCGATACCATGCAATGAGGAACCAACACGTTTTTCTTTAGGCAGTTCACATGTACAGGGTCCACTGCAGCATCAAACGGGTTGCGAGTAGAACAAACAACTGAAACACCCATCGCGGATAAAGCGGGCACAACGGTATCCTCGGAGACGCAAAATACACTTTCTTGGTTGGGTGAGTTTTCCAAGATCACCGATAAAGCACTTTCGCCCACACTGAGTTCTCCCGTGCGGCAGTCAACATTTGCACCACACAACTGTAAAAAGTCGATCCCTAGAATCACGTCGTGGGTGGAACGAGGTAGGACAATAAACTCAGTGCTAAAAACTCAACCACCTAATGAACATCCACATTGCAAACTCCGACCAGATATAATGAGTCACCACCCACTCCACGAAAACTTGTGCTCTGGTCCCAACAAAACATGACTTTGCGTCCCAGAAGACTTTCAAACAGCACGCTCATGACGGAAACAGTTGCACCCGTGTCGACTAAAGCCATGGTAGACACACCGTCAATACACACATGAACCCTATTCTTCAGCATGAAAACAGTTGGAGGTATCTCAGTCGGCAGCACAGATTTTCCAGCGACCTCACGCCCATCGGTCGCGCTGGCTAGTTTTCCGGCGGGGGTGACGGGAAGCGGCGCCGCGGAGATGATGACGGGATGCGCCGCCGTGGAAATGGTGATCGATACGCTCGGAAAGCTGGTGGTGGTGTCAGGTTGCGGTCGGAAGCAGGCGAACGGTTACGAGGTCTTCCTTCTCCAAAGTAGCTTCCTAAGGTGTAGGTACGTGGCCTTTCTTCTCGGGAGTGGCTTCCTAGAGCGGAGTTCCCTGGCCGCTGGTTGTCCATGATACGACCACTGTGCCACGCAGATGGCATCGATTGCCCATAGTTTGAAGGTCGACGTTGGGTGCAGTATCTAGCTATGTGACCTGGTGTGCCACAGCTGTAGCACACAGGCATAGGGCGAACATCGGGATGTTGAAGACACTGTTCAGCCGTGGCCGTGCGTTGAGAGTAACCAATATACTGTCGTTGCGAGTCATAGGCAGTGGCTGGTCGTCGTGAGCGACCGTTGCGTGGGCGCTGATCAAGGCTTTGTTCAAAAGAATCGTTATAGGACGGCTGGTTCAGGTCATGATGTGGACCATCTCTATAGCTGCCAAAGTCCGCTGCGTTTACTGAGTGCTGCCAAAGAGTCGAGGGGGTTGCACACATGGCGTCTCGGAAAGCGCAGTAGCTGTAACGTGGGGCCACATACCGTGCTTGTTCTTCCTGTCGAAGGAGTTCCTCACGGACAATTTGCCGAATGGTGGACGATAAGTCTGTTGGAGGATTCGTGTCCACACTGGCTACAGTCGTCACATTAGCTAGCCGTCCAAATTTCGGGGCAATTCGACGAGTCTTCAGTGTTTCGAAGGTACGGCAGTGCCGTATCACATCTGATACGGTTTCCAAGTTATCTTTCCCAATGAGGAAGTTGTATACATCTTCCGCGATTCCCTTCAAAAGTTGTCCCACCTTATCCTCTTCTGACATTCGGGGGTTTACGGTCTTACACAGTTTTAGAATTTCCTCGATGAATGTGGTGCAAGTCTCTCCAGGGACCTGAGCCCTCTGAGCTAACGTTGATTCCGCTCGTTTCTTCTTGGCATCCGAATCGCCAAAACACTTCTTAATCTCATCAACGAAACAGGCCCAGGTAGTTAGCGCGTCCGCATGGTTGTCATACCACACCATCGCTGTGCCACTCAAAAAGAAAACAACGTTCTTCAGTTGGGATACGGCGTTCCAATGATTGTACTGGCTTACCCTTTCATAATGGGTGAGCCACTCATCGACATCTTCTCCTGCTTTTGCGGAGAACGTGCGTGGCTCTCGGTAGTGTTGAATCGGAGCTGGTCCTGTCGATGGAGTACTGGGAGCATCTTCTTCTCTAGGCATGATGGTGGCCGATGACAAAAGTCCGGCAAGGCGGCGGCTTCTCCGAAGGTCTTGTACGGACGATTCCGTTGTCGGTCGTGGGAGGTACCCAGCACAGCTCCACCAAATGTTACGCCGAGAAGCGTTTATTTAAATCTGCAGGGCAGATGAAAAGGAACGGTTGGCGTGTTGCAAGCACGGCACAAAAGCAACCAGCCGAACGTCGTCTTCCTTCTTCACCGCCAGTCCCCGTGGTCATTCGCGCTGCTTCTGCCCTCTGTTATGAGAGCTCGTGACAATATATATATGTATATATATATATATATATATATATATATATATGGTGATTGTAAAGGAAGAAAGATACGCTTAATTCTGCAGACCTTCAGGGTGCACGGCGCAGAACGCGCGTTTGATCGCCGCCCTGCATTCGCTCCCCCTGAAAGCCTGCGTCCCTCGCGCGCTTTCACTCGCACATACAGCATACGAAGCGAGGCATTTCATCGCCATTTCATAATATGCCTCGCTTCGCGATGAAATGCCTCGCGAAGCGAGGCATTTCATCGCGAAGCGAAGCATTTCATCGCCGTTTGACGGCATAGTGAACCTCACGGCGACGGCAGAAATCCGCTTTGAGTGTCCATATAATTACTATCGAAATAAAAGAGTTCTGTCCCTGTGGTTGCTGAAACAGATGAGTCCTGCATTGGAGGATATTTAGAATTGACTCTGTCAGCACTGGATGCTTGCCAGGCCACCTTGTGGTCGGATGTATTTCGGGATGTGTGTTTTGAGCACTGCGTGACCGAAGGAGCTTTAAAAAGCTCCTTGGCGTGACCGGCTGTAAAATTTGGTAGCATCGAACTAAGAACCAGTAATGAAAAGTGATACCAAGCTTTAGCGCTGCGTTTTAGCTCCTCAGACGGTGTTCTACCAATACGCGATTGCGACATTTTACGACGCAGCGCACAATGCAGCTGCTTCTGGCTGAAGCGACGGCGCCCTGACAGCAACAAGGCATCTCAAAACGCTGGCGTGAGAATAAATGAATGAATAAAATCAACTTTATTGAAAGGCCCTGCAAGTGGTAGCAGATCGTCGACCTCTACGAAGTGGGCTTCTCCCACGACGGGACCAGGAGCCGAAGCTCGGCGGCGGCGTCGTGGACTCGCTGGACTACCCAGAGTTAAGGAGCGAGTTTGTCGCTCCTGATGGCTTGATCGAAGTTATTCTTTTCTTCATCAATGTTGGTGTGAGCTGGATAGCACGGTCAGAGAAGGTGGAAGACAGTTAAAGGTTAATAACAACTATCGCAGTAAGATCCGTCTTAAAGCTCAGGTAGGTAGTGGTGAAGTCTGTGTAGGGTATGCATCTGTTTGTAACATGCGCGTATTAGCGCAGCCACTGGCGTCGCAGGTGGGCTGGTGCCCTTGGACCCGAGGAAGACGAATTCTGTCGAGCTGCGGCGGCAATAAAGCAGACTGGCTTTTACCGAGACAAGGGTTCGTGTTCAATGAACGTCGTCTCTACAGTGGTGACCAAGCATGGCCGAAGACAAAACTTCAACGAAGAAATCACGTGCTCCGCATGATCTCCAGCGGTCGTTCACGAGCGCCAATTATTCGCTTGCTTCCTTTCTCGGAGCAACATCCGAAGCCTGGTTCGGACAAGCTGAAGGACTGTTCTGCCTAGACCGTATCACCTCTAAACATGCTTGCTTTGCCGCACTTCAGTCCTCCCTCCCTAGCGGCATCGCTCTGGAAGTGTACAATGCCTTCTCCAATCCACCCGCGTTAAACTAGTATGACACTCTCACGGCAATCGCCCTGGAGCGTGCCATTCTACCTGAACGTAAGCGTAGGCAACAGCCTATTTCAGTGGAAGGAATGAATGAATAAAACATTGATAAAAATTATATGTTACATTAAGTATTGCTGGAGAGGGTCGGGCGGGTCCCTGATCCGGGACTCCGTTGGATAGTGCTGCCACCCGCGCCACCCCACCAGGCTCCACTGGCCCTCGAGAGCCGGGCTGGACAAAGCTTCCTCCCACACCTCCCACGTCTGCTACGTAACTTGCGCGATGCCGTTGTTAGCTTGGCAAGACCAGATCATGTGATACAGGTCAACCCGGCCGCCACAGAGTTTACATGTAGCGTTATATTGTTCCCGATATATTTTGGTCCGCACCGCTGGGCTGCCGTACGACATAGTTTGGAGCCTGCGCAGACGAGTCTGTCCTGCTACAGTAAGTCCCTTAGCGGGATTAAGTAGAGTTTGTATGCGCATGAGATATAGTTGCAGTATATCTGCGTATTTTGCAGTCGGTGTTGGTAACTGAACGTCGCGGTCTGAGGGGTCGGTACAGAGAGGCCGGAGAAGGAATGCTCGGGCGAGTTGTGTGCCAACTCGTTTCCGGCTACCCCCTGATGACCCGGCACCCAGATGAGCTGTTTTCTTGTGGCTCATGTTCGTGCCTGCCATAGGATGGCGTGAGCTAGGGGTGAAATTCGTCCTCGCATGCCGTTTCTGTATGCTACGGTAGAGTCGGTAAGTATATAGTTCACAGCACAGTGCCTTGCTGCGAGGGCGATCACGGTTTCTTCTACAATCGATGCATCCGAGCTTCTTACTGATAGACCGTGAACTACCTGATTTTGGGGTGCGACTGCTACTGTGAGAATCCATCCCAATGGGCCTGCCGCGTCAATGAAGTAGGCTCCCTCTGCGCGGCTATAGCATTCATGCAGGGCTCGGGCTGCTCCTCTTCATTGGTAGTAATCTGGTGGCATGTTGCGGGGTAAAGGCATTATCAGGAAACAGCACTGCCATACACGGGGTGTGTCTTGCCTGCCTGACGCTGTAGTGGAGGAACTCTGTTACCGCCGACCTACACAACGTTTCTGCCACACGCGAACCCTGGTAGGAGATCGAGCAGCAACTTTTGACTAGCAGCTCCTGCGGAAGGTTTTCCTTCAGCGACTCCCAATGTGCATGCAGATGATTCTAGCTACGGCATCAGACCTATCCCTATCGGCCTTGGCTGTCCACGCTGAAAAGTCATGTAAGTAGACAGTCTTCCTGCGCGCCAGCTGTTTCATGGACGCGCGTTTGTGGCGTTTATGTGGTTTCGCCACACTATGGTTTCCCCTCAGCATGTCGACTCACCTATTGAGATTGTGGCACTGTGCGAAGACATCAACAAGCCTCTGGGAACATGTTGCTTCCGTGCTTCCGCAAACACATCCAAATGGTGGCTGCTCCTCGTACTCAGGATCCTCCAGGTAAACCTACACTTGCCACACCAGCTGCTGCACTAGATCCCCATTCACCAACCGCTCGCTTAGCCCTCAACGTGGCACTCGCTCTTGCTGCTACCGTCAGAGCATTGGCACTGTAGCAGAGCACTGCACACACCCGTGTGTCTGACTGCAAAGCGACGACCGGGACCACTCATGGCAATGAGTGGCGCTCTTGACACTGCAGGTCTCCTCTTTCACATCACGGACACCACCAGCACAGCGAAGTTGCTTGTCGGTGCTGGTGCCAAGGTCAGTCCCCTGCCCGCAAACTCTTTCCTACGTTTGTCATCTTCAAGTGGTGAATGCTACGAGGATTCCTGTGTACCGACGCCGATCGCCGATTGTAAGGCTCGGCCAGTGCCGATCGCCCTGTCGCGCTTTCGTCGTCGCCATCGTCAGCCATGCTATACTGGTGGCAGATTTACTTTCCCATAGTTAAGACAGGTCCTGTGTTCTTTCTTTTGTCCCTGTCTTGTTAGGCTGGTAATTGTGTCTTATTATTCCTTTTCACTTATTCTTTCGTATTGATATGGCCCAAAAGAAAACTCGCGATTCCAACATGTCTTTCAGTAACGGGTACTTCTTTATGCCTCTACCCGTTCGCTTTTACTCTTCTTGTGCAAGTTCTGACAACATACGGGGATATACTCCGGGAGTTTCCTTCTATCACGATTTCACCAGACCGGACTAAGCCTGTGAAGCATGACGTTGTCTATCGTATCCTCACTAATGGTCAGCCGACCCATGCCACGCCACACAGTCTCGTTCCTTAAAATTGCGCATTACACGTCAAGAGTTCGCGCCTATTCTGAGACCGGCATTGCTCGCCCTCATCAAGCAGTTCATCGGGCCCTTGTACGTGGTTAAAAAAAGTGGAGACTGGTTACCTTGAGGCCAGAACCGCGCCCTAAACTTGACGACTGTTCCGGACCGCTACCCCCTACCCGACATTCAAGACTTCACGATGGACTTGTGGGGATGCCCCATAAGCGCAAGCTCGAGGAGACGGTGTTCCTAAGACCGCCATTTTCACTCCATTCGGGCTGTTCGAATTCACCTGCATGCCCTTCGGCTCGGAAATGCCGCGCAGAAATTTTAACGCTTCATCGATGTGATTCTTCGAGACTTGCTGTTCGTGTTCGCCTATATGGACGACATCCTGGTCGCCAGTTCCTCGCTTTCCGAACACCTCCGACCTCTGCGCTTGCTCTTAGAACGTTTCACAAAGCATGACCTAATTATCACCTTGGCGAAATGCAAATTCTACGTTCCATTCTTGGAGTTTTTGGGGGACTTAGTTGACGCCAGCGGCATCCGTTACCCTCCCGCCAAGGTCACAAGCATCACTGATTCACCACGCCCAGAATTGCTGTGCCAACTACGTCTTTTTCTGGGACTCGTGAGCTATTACCGACGCCTCATGCATCAATGTGCCGACATCACCCTACCACTTGAGGCCCTACTTCAATCTCCTTCCCATGCTTGTTCCAACGCCGCCAGCGACGCCTTCATTGCTGTCAAGATGGCTCTCTCCGCAACACCTCTTCTGGTGCAACCAGACCATGACGCCCCCATCAACGTCAAAGTAGATGTCTCGGGATGCGCCATCAGTGGCGTCCTTGAGCACTTACTCGGCGACCACTGGCAACCGCTCGGTTTTAACAGCGAAGCTACTCTAGCTAACCGTAAAAAGTGGCGTCGGCTGTCGTAAAACCTCGCCGAGCTATGACGTCGCTTCGTTGCCTAGCAACCACCTCGCGGAGTGGTGTGTGCCTCACCTCCTCTCCGTGCCGTGCACATGTTGCGTTGACATGGGACATTAAGGAGAGGGAAGGAGAGCATGCGGCGTGCTCAATTCGCGAGAGAGGGAAAGAGAAAATGAGACTGAGATAGAGAAGAAATTGTAGCAGCACCAACGAGGCAACGCGCGGAGCTGCTACCGACACCGCCCGCGTTGCCTAGCCGCGCATGCGCCGAAGCAGTAGCTATGAGGTCACCTCGCTTTGCCTAGTAACCACCGGCGCAGGTGCGCGCTCGCATCGCCCGACACAAACACGGCTCCTGCCTGAGTTTGTGGCATGCCAGGAACGCTGTCTCTCGTAGGCACCGACGCATCTAGCGCTAGTCACGCGAAATGACGCGAAAGGGAAGGTACCTCCGAAAATGATCACTCGAGAATACCTTCCCTACATGCGTAGTTAAGTTAAACCAAGTTAAGACCTAGCAGAAAACAAGTTAATAGCTAGCAGTAGCAGCCAGTAAGGCTTGAGGATTGGGAATTTTGCTGTGCCTAAGCTTTGCACGACCTAGTGCAAACTTGCCCGCTTTTTATTTCTTCAGAAAGCTAAATCGACGGAGCCACAACACAGTGCATTTATTAGAGGTGAACTTCCTTGCCACGAATTGATGGTGAAGTACTCCAGGTTCCAAATTCATGGAAGCAGTACTTCTTTCCAAATTCATGGAAGCAGTACTTTGTACATGTGTATAACAAAAACAGCAGGCGCAGGTTGGAATCAGCTAGCGCAAGACAAGGGTAATTGGAGATCGCAGGGAGAGGCCTTCGTCCTGCAGTGGACATAAATATAGGCTGATGATGACGATGATGATAACAAAACCATGAGCCATTTTGCTCTGTGAAGGTAGATTACCAGCGAAGCTGTTTACCACGTGGGCACGTTGCTTCTCGGGAGTCCGGACTATATGCGGCCTCCCCATTACGACGGCAGAAATGAAGTCAAATTCAACGTAGAGAACGACAACTTGGCTTTCTGCTTTTTCAAGGTAACCTCGTATTGGCTCACAAGTTTCCGCGACGTTGTCGTGGTCATGCAAAAAAAAAAAAAAAAAAAAACGGCTGCTCCCACAGTAGAGCAGCTGCTCCAGCTGCGCCGTTGCCGGATCACATGACGCGCGTGGCCGGTCAAGGTCGTTTGGTGTGTCGCAGGGAAAAAAAAGGGGGTTGGCGCGCCCTCCGCCGGGCTTCCCACGCCTCAGATCAGTCTCGGCGTCCGGTTGGGAAGGCCGCGCGTGGTGCGTTACACAGAGGAGCAGGCTGCGTTTGAGCAACGAACGACGCCGCGAACTCCCTCGGGAAAGGGCTCGTCGTCGAGATGCTGATTCTAGCGTGAGGGCTTCCGGAAACCCAGGCGAAACGTCAGCAACGAGCCGCGGACCCCGAACTGTGGGAGCGCGATGTTGAGGCTAAACATCAGCGAAGAGCCGCGGACCCCGAGTTGCGGGAGCACGTTGTTGAGACCAAACGTCGGCGTCATCTTCCCTTCCAAGAACCCGACAACGGTGGTGCACACCTCGGCAACGCTAGAGAGCGGAAGGAAAGGAAACCAAATACGCAGGCACTTAGAACGCCGACAAAGAGAGGGCGGTGCCAATGTACACATGGCTGACGCGGGTCCCACAGTGGCAAATCCTTGAGAAACCTTCATTATCTGCCTGCCAGTCTACTGATCCTAAACATGGTCCTTATTGATAACTAATCTATTCAAAATGCATATCCGAGGGACACCGACGAGTCAGCTGTGGAAGACGACGACGACTAACGCGCGAGCGGTGGTACGAGCGCGTTCGCTCGGGACCCGAGGTTTTGCTTACATACATGAAAAATCCACGGAACCCTAGCCATAAACAGCTTCGCTGTAAAAAAATCCGCCTCCAATACATTTTAACGCGACAGCGTTTAGGGCACCGTGTCGCAGAAAATCCGGCGTCGCCAACCGTCGTGTGATCGCGGGTGGCGGCGAAAATCATCCAACCACATCGACCGCACAGGCCCTCCACGTGGTGCAAGGTTTTGGGGAACAAAAATTTAATTTCTCACAGTGAAATCCGTCCGAAAAATGGCAAAGTACGACTTTACTATTCGGCGTCGGATTCGCTGTCAGATTGTAATTTTAATGTACGACAAAAGGTAATTCTGCTACGAGGAAACTCAAACACAAACCCCTTTTCCAGCATTTCTACCAGACTTGCGCGCGGCGGCGCAATAGCAAGCAATTAATAAAATAATAAGAAAAGGTGCTAGGGCCTGCACATACGACCACTTATATTGCCTCTGGAAAAACGTCTTTCCAACAATGTATTTCAGTTTAAAAGTGAAGCCGACTTTAAGGGGATCGGTGTAAGCTTAGTCAGTAGAGAAAGAAATTCAACAAGAGGGGTCACTCGGCAAAAACTGGCAACAGAAAACAAGTCACCATACGTTACGCTATACTTTTGACACCGAACGTTAGCTGCCGCGAGCATCGAAAAAAAAAAAGTGAACTTAAGTTAACAGGCATTGATTTATTTTTTTAAATGCTTTGCCGCGAAAACTAAAACGTTTTGGGTATAAATGAACTTAAGCTTTGCGACTTATTTTCCTTGCCTTACCTAGCCACAGGTCAATGACGCGCCAGATACATACGTCATCGGCCAGACACTCCCCCGAAGCCAGCGAGGATGGCAGCGCGCGCGTTTGAGCGCTCGCGCGCGGCGACCCGTCTGTCTCCTTCTTTTTTTTTTTTTTTAATGTGTAACCAGGTTTATTGGGCTCTCGGCGTATTCTTGCGTTCCTTCTGCACTGGGACAAGACACCACTGCACTATTGGACAACGGCAAGGTGATAAATCTTGTTTCACAGTCTACGACGCAATTAGGCTTACGGCACGGGACCGAGACTTAAGACGCAGTTAGCGAAAAACAGCTCGGCCATCCTGGCGCAGTTAATTTGAGTTAATGAATCGTGCAGAGACATGTTTTCGACGCTTCCTAGGGGATTATGGTAACTTATTTCGGTTTTTGAGCCACGCTGGCCGCACAGGGCGCCGTGTCGCAGTTAGCGAGAACTAACTCGGCCGTGGTGCGTAGTCTAGTGCATCTTGCTAGGAGAAGTTTGTGCCGCTTTCTCTGACGCCAGGCATTACTGAAAAGTAATTTCGTTACTTTCTGGGGTACTTTTGAGGCACGCTGGCCGCACAGCGCGCTGTGACGCATGTAGCGATAAGCAGCTCGGCCGTGGTGATAAAGTTAGTTTGGCGTGTAATGAATCTTAGAGGGACAAGTCTGTGACACTTTTTGTGGCTCCGCAACAACATATACCTCACGCCTGTTGAAAACGCGATGGGCGATTGCCAAGAGTGATAACATGGGGTGTGCTGCTGGCGCCGGCAGAACGCGCGAAAGATAACGCCGACGAACATATCAGAAACTCGTAATTCGAAAATTAGGTCTTCTAAAGGACTGAAAAAGGGCATTGCACCCACGCATTTGTCTTGAGTGCCTGTTGCGTCCGTCTCTATGTATGTAGCGTACCGTCGCGTCGCCCGAGGCCAAGTTTTGGAAACGCGAAGTCGCCTGTGTATTTGTGCTGCCAAAGTGCAGGAAATAATGCCCGGAAATGGGGGAACGCTTGGAAATCAGATGTTTTCATATTTTACGGTATTGTTTGGGATGAGCCAGGTATTTTCTACGCTATGTATGTAAAAGCTAATTGCTGTTGTTTGTAATGCCGCCCATTCACCGCTTTCGCACGTTTCGCCTCTACACGCAGTATTCTTATGTCTAAATACCAAAATGGCACATGCTTGTAACATGCTGTTGCGTGCTTGTAAATGTAACATGCTTGTAATTTACTTTTTTTCAGCTGGTGCCGCCCGGTGGAGCTTCATACAGGAACTACTGCCTTACCTGCTAGGGTCACAACGTTGGATGAACGCACAAAAAGCGCGGAACGAACTTTTATATAGAGCAAAATAAATATTTCCTCATTGCACGAAAGGTCTTGCGTTGACTTTGTGAAATTGCACGTGGCACAGATGCGATGGGACTTAACGAGATCGTTCGCAATCATTTTTACGAAATAATAAACCGATTCTGCACGAAGAGCAAAAAAGAGGGCGTGGGGGGGGGGGGGAGCAGCCGGCGTGCTAGCTTGTGTTCAAAATAGGCGCAGCTCAAAACCGAAACCGGAAGTGATTGACGCCGACCGCTTGGCACGCTGCAGTCAATTCGGCCGCTGGGCCCTATGGGAGTGTCCCCTCTCGTTGAATTCCTTTCTCTATGCTTAGTCTTTGTAAGCTGGCTTTCCCACGTTCAGTGTTGCAGATAATGAAGCCTACTTGCCGTATGCGAACGATGCGATGTGAACGGGTCCCGATAACGCTATCGGGTTCTTCTCTTAAAGGCGAAGCTTAAGCGTCCTCCAACATTTATTGCGATAGCAATTATATGGACACTTCAACCGGATTTCTGCCGTCGGCGTCGCCGTCGCCGTCGCCGTGAGGTTCCGTATAGATTCCAAGGGCGATAAAATCGTCGCCGCGCGCCGTATGCGCGAGTGAAAGCTCGCGGGGGACGCGCGCTATCACGGAAAGCCAACCCACGGCGGAAAGCAAACGCGATAGTCGTGCCAAAGGCCGTGGGGGTATGGGGGGGGGGGGAGGGAGGCGGGGCGACGCTGTGCTACGGCACCAAATGCTTATCTTGCAACCCAGCACAAGGGGAACTGGCAACGCAATCTCCCACGCGAAAGAAAAAAAAAAGCGGGGAGGCCGCGCAAGAGGGAGGGGGGGGGGGGAGCAGCTTCTACTCTGCCAACAAATACGCTTGCACTGGCTGTGGTGGCCGTCGCCCGCACCGTCTCTTATCTCCACACGGCTTTGACCTTTGTATGCGCTGTGCATTCGCCGCTTAGTTTCCGTTGAAGCAATAGACCGCACGATTCTTCGCCCGCTGCTGCGGCTGCTCTTGCTGCCAGCACCTTGACAGTCGTTTTCTGCGGTCATTCAGTGTGATCTACTCATGCTTGCTTGTGCGCGATGACACCACGCTTGTCAATTCAGTTAGAAAGCGAATGTGTCGAAGTTTATGCGGTCGATAAAACTACTATCCCTACCAATTTGCTATCGCAATTGATGATTCGCCTTTCGGGCGAAACTGCGACATTTTTTGTGAAAGTGGATGTAAAGCGAACCTGTAAAGCACGATCGACGTTAGACACGCACCATCACCACAAAAGCGGCGTACGTCGCCCGCGCACCCAAGTGTGTGGAAGTGCAGCATGCATGCTCATTCCTCTAGGCCCTCCGGCAAGTGCAAGTGCGTCATTGAACTAACTGAATTTCTAAATGTAAATTGCGTCAGGAAATTCGTAAAGTACGACTTACACGCAAGCTGCAGACACGCTACATTTGGATTGTAATTCGAATAAACGAGAATAACGGCATCTTCACGTGTCGATATCGCCTGGTGACGTAATCTGACAACGTCATTATGTCAAACGTGACGTCACGCGAGGACGTTTTCATCAAGTGAGATTTCACCTGATGACGTCATGTGAAGCCTCTTGGAAAAGCAACACACTGTGCGCTTCCCGCTTGTTTGCACGGTCTCCGGGATCGGCCACAGTTTTGTGTCAGTGAGAGCCGCGCACGCAGACACGAAAAATCCCGACCCATTAGAAGCTAACAGATTCAGTGTTAAACGAAATACTCTGCACACACAACAATCGCAGACATATTGTTATACACGAGGTGTTTAAAGCCGAGCCAGATGAATCTGGTTGATGAGGGCGTCTCAAGAGCGGTCACGAGGCAGCTTGGCTAACGTCGTTCTCCTCTTCAACCTTTTGTTCCACCTGGTTGTCTATGCGGCATCCGTGGTTCATCGCAAGAGCTCGCGACATTTCCCGCTGGCAGACGAAGCCCGCCGGGCGAGTCAGTCATCTCGTGGATTGTAGCGCTTCAGACGCATGACGTGCGTCACTTCAGCCTTGGCCGAGTGTCGTCGACTGCTCGTGAGACGGGCAATGTGATAGTTCACTTCGCTGAGGCGCTCCAGAATAACGTAGGGACCGACGTAGTGGGCGAGTAACTTCTGGCACAAGCCACGCTTCTGCAACGGTGTTCAGAGCCACACAAGGTCACCAGGATCGAAGTAAACGTGGCGGTGACGCCCATCATAGTGTATCTTGGACCAGTCCTGCGATGCCAGGGTGCGTAGCATAGCGAGGCGTCGCGCTTCTTCTGCTCGACAGATGATCTCGTCAAATCGTTCGTTGTCATGAGCAAAGTAGGGAAATCTGGTGTCGAGGGTGCAGCTCGGCGGACAAGCATAAAGAAGGAAAAATGGCGAGTAACCAGTAGTATCGTCTCTCGTGGTATTGAAGGCATAGGTAATGAAAGGCAAGACACTGTCCCAATTCTTGTACGCCGAATTGATGTACATGAACAACATGTTGGCAAGCGTTTTGTTGTGCGCTCGACCAGACCATTAGTTTGTGGATGGTAGGGCGTAGAATGGCGGAAGCTACATGAACACAGACGAAGGGTTTCTTCAACTACATCCGCGATAAATTGTCGCCCACGGTCACTGATTACTATGGTGGGAGGAGGTCCATGTCGGAGTATAACGTGAGCCAGCAAGAAAATAGAAACTTCTGTAGCTGTGGCCGATGGCAAAGCGGCGGTCTCAGAATAGCGGGTAACGGGATCTACGCAAACGATAACCCAACGATTGCCTTTCGAGGATCGCGGGAAAGGGCCCAGATGATCTATACCGACTTGCTCAAAGGTTGACGCTAGAAGGGGAGACTGGTTGAAGCAGGCCCTGTGGAGCTTGTGAAGGACGCTTGCAGCGCTGGCATTGAGAGTCGGCTGGCGAAGTACCGTTCGATATCCTTCATCTTAGGCCAGTAAAAACGTTATTGAGCCCGGTAGAGCGCACGTGTGGAGCCAAGATGACCGGAAGTTGGTTCATCGTGCATGGCGTATAAAACTTGGGTGAGAAGGCTCTTGGGGACAACTAAAAGGTAGCGCGCACCGGTGGTCGAGTAGCTCTTCTTATACAGCGCGCCACCGTCATGTAGGCGAAAGCGACTGCCTGTAGGTGACTCCTGTGCTGCCGCGAAGAACGGTTGGAAGCTCTCGTCCTGGTGCTGCTCAGATATGACGGTATGCATATCTGGAAATTCTGGGGACACAAAAGTCATGTATTGGTCAAACTTGTACGCATCGCATTCAGTTGTCGGAAGTGGCAACCAAGAGAGACAATCAGCGTCAGCATGTCACCGGCCACTTTTGTAGCAAATAACCAAATCGTATTCCTGTAGACGGAGGGCCCAGCGCACTACTCGGTCTGAGGGATCCGGCAGATGCACGAGCCAGCACAGCGAACGAACGAAACCGTTGCACTGCGAAGATGACCGCCAGACACTCTTGTTCGGTCACTGTGCACTTGCGCTCGGAGCGGCTCAAGGAGCGGCTAGCGCACGAGATCGCGTGCTCGCTGTCGCCAATACGCTGAACTAGCACAGCACTGATGCCTCCGCCACTGGCATCGGTGTGAATCACAGTTGGTGATGAATCGAAGTGGCGAAGAATTGGCAGCGACGTCAACAGGAACTTCAGCTGGCGAAATGATGAGTCGCAATCTCCAGTCAACTCAAAGGGAAGGCCTTTTTGAGAAGGCGTGTAGGGGGATGAGCCATGTCAGCAAACCTGGGAATGAATAAGCGAAAGTAGGAGCACAAGCCCAAGAAACTTCTTAACTGGTTGAGAGAGTCAGGTACCTTAAATATTTCTACGGCCACAGTCTTTTGTGGATCTGGTCCGATGCCTTCTTTAGCGACCAGATGTCATAGCACAAGAGTTTGTCATTTCCCAAAATGGCATTTTTTTTTAATTGAGCACAAGACCCGCTTTCTCCAAGCAGTTCAATACCAAGTCCAAACGTTTGTTGTGCTCACTAAACGTTCGCCCGAAGATGACACCGTCGTCTAAGTAGCACATGCAAACTTCCCATTTCAAGCCGCGTATTATCGTGTCCTTGTACTTTTTGAACGTTGCGGGCGCGTTACACAACCCTAAAGGCATCACGTTAAACTCAAATAGTCCATCGGGCATTACAAATGCTGTATTTGCTCTGTCGTCCTGGTGCATAGGAATTTGCCAGTAACCTGACCGTAAATCAACAAAGGAAAAGTAAGATGCCGCAAATAGGCAGTCATTGGCGTCGTCAATTCGTGAGAGGGCATATACATCTTTCTTAGTAACGGCGTTTAAGCGACGATAATCAACGCAGAAACGCGATTTACTGTCTTTCTTCCTCACCAATATCACGGGGGCTGATAAAAGACTAGATGATTCTCGAATGACGCCTTTGCATAGCATTTCTTGGACTTGATCGCTGATTATCTTGCGTTCTGCCAGGGACACACAATAGGGTGTCTGTCTGATTCGCTGGGTGGGTCCTGTGTTGATGCGGTGACGAGTTCTGTACGTAGGAATCGATGGCGGGCCGTCATGTTGCGCAAAGTCGAATACCGAGGAGTGTTTCGTAAGCGGGGCAATCAACACTCGACGCTCATGATCACTGAGCAATTTATCAATCATGCTCCCGGGGCTCGAGACACTTGTTGCTCCTCCATCGGGTAGCTCTTTAAGTACTGCCACCGATGTAGGCGAGTCTTCCTGAAACCTGGCAATCTTTAGGCCTTGAGGTAGCATTGCCGCTTCAGTGGAACAGTTGAGCGCCCGCAGCCCCGCACATCCATTGGTCACTGAGACCATGCAGTCGACACAAAAGCGAACGAAGCCATCTTTTTTTCTTACCAATACGACAGGTGAAAACCAAGGACTTTGAGAAGGACGGATGACTTCATGTTTGAGCATGTCGTCCACTTGCTCGGTGATGACTCGGCGCTCTTTGGCCGTAACACGATACGGGCGGTGTCGCAAGGGTAAGTGGGAACCGGTGTCGATGGTGTGAGAAACACCGGTGGCACGGCCCAATGACGTCTGATGGCAGTCGAAAGAAGAAAGAAACTTGTGAAGGAGAGCGGGAAGTTGGCGGCAATGAGATGGGGAAAGAGCAGGGTCGATGGCGTTGCCAAACACAATGAAGACGATGACTCTGAGACAGAAGCGATGGCGTCAACGTAACAACGGTGGGAGTCGGTATAGGAACAGCGAGATCGTCAACGTGGTCGACCGCCTGAAAGTATCCTAGGGTCTCTCCACGCAGTAGGCTGACCGGGTACTGGTGGTAGTTGGTGACCAGCATAAAAGCTGACCCAGATGTTATAGTGAGCACGGCAAATGGAAGAACGATGCCCTTGCGCTGAACATCGGACGGCGTGAACACTACAGTGACGTCAGAGTCGGCAGTAGACGACAGGAGAACAGCCATCGACGACTCAGGGGGTATGGTTGTGTCAGCATCAACAATGAGTTTATCGGCTACGCGAGGAGAGCCGGTCAGCAGTGATTCACATAGTCGTAAAAGCGACACTTCTGCACGCGAACAGTAAATGACAGCATGATGACGTGGCAGGAAATCCCAACCAAGGATGAGGTCGTGAGAGCACGATGGTAGCACGAAACATTCAATTATGCACAGAACTTCGTTGATGACGACACGGGCCGTGCATACAGTGGAAGGATGAATTCGCTGCGCGCTGGCAGTGGCGAGCACCAGGCCAGAGGGAGCTGTAGTCACTTTTCGGAGTTTGCGACAAAGATTCTCGTGAATGACTGAAACGGCCGCTCCGGTATCGACTAGCGCAACTGCGGGTACTCCCTCTACGAAAACGGTAATAACATTTGGTGGCAAAGATAGAGGTCTTGAGAACGTCGATGTATTTGCACTTCTTGCCTCAGGAACTGCACCAGTCAGTTTCCCTCTTCAGTGGGAACTCGACGACGCAGGGGCGAAATCGAACGGCGACAAGGGGAAGGGGAACGACGAGTTTCTGATGGGCGATCAGTGTCAAGACATCTCGGTAAAAATCGAGACGTGGCGGCGTATTGTGGTGCGTAGGTGGGCGTTTCAAATGTGGTATGCGTTGTTGGGGCGCGGCGGCGACAGAAGCGCGCCACATGGCCAGCAATGCCGCAGGTGAAGCAGATAGGCCGGTTGTCGGGAGTGTGCCACGTCGCGGTTGGACGAAAAAAATTGCCCGCCAATCCACCCTGTGAAGGTGGTTGGAAAGCGAAGCTTTTTACGCCACCCTCACGGTGACTGCGGCGCACTTGATATTTCACACACTACAACGTAACTTTAACCACGGCCTTTATTATTATTTACTTCACAACAATGTTCACTACTGCTTTATGATCGGTGTGATATACACTCAAATTTTCAGTTTCACTGTAGTTACATTCTTTGCCAAGGTTAAATCAATGCACGTTCGCGAATGGTGGTTGGTTGTGTTGCATTGGTGAAGCACACGAGTGCTAACTCTTTCCGTGGACTACCCATAGTGGGGTAGTCTAGAAAATTAACCGAAGCAGTTACTAGGCTGGAAGGGTTTCGAATGACGTCAACCCTCTTTCAAGCAGCTGCATAAGCTTTGCAACAGCTGCAATCTAATCTTACGGACAGCGCCGAGCCTGTTTCCGTTGTTTGCCCGCAGCCCTTATCATCCATCATGTTGGACTCATCACTTTGAAGCTTGTTTTTGTGGTTTTTCTTGCGAAAACGAGTGCTTAGTTGTACGCTGAATGCCTGAATTCAAGTAAGCTATACTGCTATACCTGCAATTGTTAGCGGTTCGTCGGGATCGTTTTTTGATTACAACGACGGACACCACAGAGCCCTTGGCTGGTAGAGGTACAAAGCTTCGCTTTAAAAAACTGCGGTGACGGTCGTTCAACCGGAAATGAAGCCGGATACATGAGAGATGAAAAGGAAGCTGTCGGCGGAGGTGGCCTGCAACCACGGCTGTGTAACTGAGTGGCAGCGATGTAGGGTGATTGGTAAAGTCGGTATAGGACTGCGACACACTCATAGGATTGGGTGGGGGGTTTGTAGGAGCTGCAGGAAGCGCTTCCGATATCTGATTCCGGATGGCTTGCTGTACCGTGGGAGTCAAACCTGCCGTGTGCATCGCTGTGAGGCAGCAGCGATAGCTGCCTGGCCACCTCTTCACGAATAAAATCTTTGATATGCTGCGATAGGGGCGAGTTGGGCAGAAGGTCGGTAGAAACCGTGATGCTCGAGACGAAATCGGCGTGCTGAATGTTCTGGCGGGCGATGGAACGTTGGCGGCGCAGCTCGTCAAAGCTCTGGCATAGGTTACTAAGGACTGATACGCTCGTTGAGCTTTTTGCCAGCAGCATCTGGAATGCGCCGTCCTCGATGCCCTTGGGGATATGCTTGATCTTGTCATCCTCTGACATGCTGGGATTCACCCGCTTGCACAAATCGACAACATCATCGACGTAGCTGGTGAATGTCTCTCCAGGCTACTGTGTGCGCTGGCGCATGACGCTGTTCAGCGCGTAGCTTACGCACAGCGGGGCGATCAAACACGTCGGCAAACAGGGTCCTAAATGTGGACCAGCTTGAAAAGTCTGATTCGTAGTTGAAGAACCACAGTTTGGCTACGTCGGAGAGGTAGAAAGACACGTGGGACAGCTTAGAATCGTCGTCCCATTTCTTATGTGCACTTACACGTGCGTACGATGAGAGCCAGTCTTCCACGTCGTGTTCGGCGGTCCCACTGAATATGGTTGGGTCGCGATGAAGAGGGACGCCGGCGCAGACGACAGTGGCAGCCGATGGTGTAGGCAACGAAGTGGCTGGATCAAGCATAGTGCAGGGCGATCGTGTTGGCTGTTGGCAGGGTTCGAGTGCGGAGCTCCAGGACGAGGCGAAGGATCCCAGCAACCTCCACCAAATGCGACGAGGTATATTGTCGTCGACAACGTTTCAAGAACGCTAGGTATACAGGTAGGCACTGCAAGGGCTGTTAGTAGCACGGGGTTGCCTCGCGATCACAGCACGGCCCTTCGTCTTTCTCTTCAGTCGGCACGTACACAGGGGCGTTTCTTCTTCATTACAACCCGTTTTTCTTCAGCTAGTTCGGATGTACAGGTTCCACTGCAGCACCGAACGAGATAGGAATCGGAGATGAACAGGCGACAGAAGCACGCATCGCGGATAAGGAGGGCACAACTGTATCATCAGACACGCAAAACACACTCTCTGGGCAAGCTGGACCTTCCAAGAGCACAGGCGAAACACTGGTGCCGACACTGAGTTCTCCCGTCCGGCAGTCAGCATTGGCACCAAGCAATTGAAAAAAGTAAATAACCAGAATCACATCATATGAGCAGCGAGGAAGAACACTAAACTCTGCATTAAAATCTCTCCCACCCAAAGACACATCCACATTACAAACGCCAACCGGGTATAATGAATCACCCCTGACTCTACGGAAACATGTGCACTGGTCGCAACAAAACATAGCCTTGTGTCCCAGAAGGCCATTAAATCCCACACTCATGACCGAGACAGTTACTCCCATGTCGACTAAAGCCATTGTAGAGACACCATCAATCCGTACATCAACCTTACTCTTAAGTATGAACATAGTTGGAGGCAGTTTAGTCGTCCGCGTACATTTTCCAGCGACCTCACCTCCATCGGCCACTGCTGGCTAGTTTCCCGGCGAGGGCGACAGGAAACGGCGCCGGGGGGATGGGGATCGGGAGGCTTGTAAGGCTGGTCGTGGCGTCAGAGTTTGGTCGGAGGCAGGGGAGCGGTAGCGGTTCCGGGTTCTTTCTTCTGCCAAGTAGGTCTCCTGGGCGGTGCGTCGGTCCTCTCGCAAGTGGCTTCCTGAAGTGGAGTCTCCTGGCCACTGTGTGCGCAGTGTACGACCGCTAGACCGCATAGTCGGTGCTGGCGGTTCGTAGTTCTATGCTCTGCGTCGGCTACGGTACCTAGCTATGTGGCCATCCATGCCGCAGAAGTAACACACTGGCAAAGGGCGAACTTCAGGATGCGGATTGAAGTATTCTGACAAAGACATCGGTTGAGGGTAACGAGGCTCCTCCCCTTGAAAGTCGTTGGTAGCGGTAAGTCTTCGTGTACGAAAGTTGCGTAGGCGTTGATCAAAACGCTGAGGGGGCGAATCATTGCGTGGTGGTTTGGTCGTATCGTAATGCGGTTCTTCTCTGGAGCCATTAAGATCCGTGACGTTCACTCAGTGGTTCCAAGTAGCCGAAGGGGGTTCCCAAAGAGTGTCTCGGAAAACGGAGTAGCTGCAACGTGGCGCCGCATAAAGTGCCTGTTCGTCATGCCACTTGAGTTACTCGCGGACTATCTGGCGGATGGACAACGAAAGGTCTGGGGGTGGAGGGACTCGTGTCAACACTTGACTACGGTCGTTATAGGTTGGCCAGCTGTCCAAACTGCTGTAATTCGACGAGTCTACAGCGCCTCGAACGTACGGCAGTGGCGTATCAGTTCTGATACCGCGTTCAAGTTCTCTTTAACAATGAGGAAGTTCTACACGACTTCATTCCGCTATTCCTTTCAAGACGTGCCCCACTTTATATTCCCCTGTCATTTGAGGGTTGACGGTCCTGCACATATTCAAAATATATTCTATATAGGTAGTGCAAGTATCGCCGAGTACCTGAACTCTCTGGGCTAATGTGAACTCCGCACGTTTCCCCTTTGCGTCCGAGTCACCGAAATACTTCTTGATCTCCTCCACGAAACGTGTCCATATAGTTAGCATGTCCGCGTGGTTGTCGTACCATACCAACGCCGTGCTGGCCAAGAAGAAAACAACGTCCCTAAGCTGACTGGCAGCGTTCCAGTTATTGTATTGGCTTACCTTTCGTAATGGGTTAGCCACTCATCCTCTGCATTTCCTCGGCGTTTGCCGATAATTCGCATGGCTCTCAGTTCCGGCTGGATAGGGACTGGACTCGCCAAGGCACTGCTGGTGAGGGTATTTTGCTCTGTGGCCATGATTGAGCGTGACGGCGAAAGTCCAGCGAAGCGACGGCTTCTGCGTAGTTCTTGTGCTGATGGCTCCGTCTTAGATCGTGGGAGGCACCCAGAACCTCCACCAAATGTTACACACGAGGTGTTTAATGTAGAACCAGATGAATCTGGTTGATGAGCGCGTTCCGAGAGGGGTCCCGAGGCAGCTTGGCTAGCGTTGTTCTCCTCTTCCACCTTTTCTTCCACCTGCTTATCCGGCAGTATCCGTGGTTCATCGCAAGAGCTCATTACAATATTACGCTGGTAAATACGGTAACGAGCTTCGATAAAAAAAACAGGTGTAGTTGAGCGGCGCTTACGCTCCGCTCCGCTTGGGTTTCACGCACTGAGGCAGTGCAGGGAACTGTGTAGATTTCGCATTCTATTAGCTCGTCTTGCCAAGACGCGAGCGACGTGCTATCAGATCAGATGCAAAACTACCAAGAACCCAAGCAAACGCGCTGCCACCCTCCGCTCAGTCGGCTTCGTAAGCGGAGTGAGGGAAGCTACATTCGTTCCGCTGCCGGCATGAGCGTTGTGTGCAAGCGCCCCGGCGTTATCGCTGCGTGGTTGCGTGGAAATTGCTAGCATATGCCTGTCTGAGCGGAGCAGACCATAAACGCTCAAATAAAGCACTCTAAAACTACGAATAATACTCACATCTCCTTTCGCTCCCCTCCGCTTTAGCATCGCAAACACTCGCGCTACATATAGCATAACGCAGTATAAACCACGTTCCTATTAGCAGACGAATGAATTTTGCAACGGGTCAGAATAATCACGTCTAGTTTCTACAACGCTACAGCACAGAGAAAAAAATACCACGTGTTGATGGTAAAAGCCCGATTCAGCTCGTACCAACGTGGGAAACACACACGCACTCTTACTCCACAGTTATTTTATTGCGCAGAACGTCCATGCACTTCCCAGTACACTTGTCCTGCCGAATTATTTTCAGTTCAAGCGTGGTACAATCCGCAAAACACCAGAAAACATAGTTGCCAACAGCGATATCAGGCCATGGTTGCGCCATTTGCAAAATAGTTCACCGGATACATGGCGCACGAAGGAAAGCGCTCCGATGGTGCGCCGCTGCAACAGGAAGGGAATGCCGAATAAATATTCGGCGCCGCTAGGGAGCGGCACCCTATTTTGGCGGCCAGGTGCTCCAGTAAGCAAGGAAGGGATTGCAATGACTGGATCTCTTACAGGCATATGTAGCGTTACAAGGTAGATAGGCAGGGTTTAAGGTAGTGAAAATATAATTAAGCAGATCTGAACAAAAGTCACAGGCCTGCGCGGCACACGCAACATAGTCACATCGTAAGCTGGTGGAGCAGCTCAAGAGTAGCTCTAATTTTGGCACCACGCACACCAGGGTCTTTGCGACAAAGTCCTCTTCGCCTCGTTTTGAAGATACCGATCTGAACTGTCCGTCCAGCGTCGACGGCGAGCTGCGGCTTCTCATGCTCTCTGTACAGCAGTCTGCTGAGCTCGATCAAGCCTGGTTGTAGCCGCGAACGTAGCTCTACGATTAGCTTCTTCAGCAGCGATCCGTACCTTGCGACGAGACGCCATAACCAGTACCGAAGATGCATCCAGAATACGTCGCGCACATCTCCCATCCCCTGACCTGTGGCACCGTACGTTGTTGTTGTTGATGATGATGATTCATGATTGTTTATTGGAATCTTCAAAACGAGCTGGTGACAAATAGTCACCAATAGCCTGCTTGAGTGAACCAAGTCCAGTTACACTGCAGCATGCAATTTCTATATGCAACTTGCATGTCGGGCACACTGCGTTTGCAGGCACCTTAACTAGATGGAAGCACCATACTCGCGGAGGCTCGGGCAGTTCAGGATCGCGTCGATTGAGTGCCTCGTCTGAATCGCATCTCGTCGTCTGCGCCAGCGCACGTTGCGTTTGCAGGCGCCTTACCTAGATGGCGCCACCATACTGGCGGAGGCTCGGATCATCTGCGCTTGCGCGTCTGCCTAGGGCGCGTTTAGAGGGCATTTTTCCGCTGCCCGATAGTAAGCGCTTGCGTGGCTCAGTGGTAAAGTATCAGACTCTCGTGCAGCGGGCCTGGGTTCGATCTCGGTGGGGACCAGGTGCTTTTTCCGCATTTCCGGCAATTGTGGTTACGGTCACCAGCGGCGGACACCATTTCGAACCGAAACGGCTATTGGAATGAGCCCAAAGCAGCTTACGCTGTAAAAATGCTGGAATGAAAAGCATCTATAGCATACCTGAGAGAGAGGAGTCATAAGGGAAAGGCATGGAGGTTACCTAGGCTGCGCCCGGAAGGCTACCCTGCACTGGGTAAGGCGGTAAGGGGATTGAAACAGGAGAAGGAAGAGAGAAGTTCACACCTGATTAACTCAAGTAGACTGGGTGACTATTCGTTACGGCCCCAATTCAAATCGGATGCTAGCTAGTAAATCATCATCAGCCTGCCTGCTTTGTTGGTTTGAAATCGTTTTGCTGGGGTCCTCAGCAAAACGACGCAGCCACAGGCCACCAACACATGTGGTCCCTCCTACCGCTGGACTTGACGTACTCGAACATTTGTTAGACGCAGTGCCCGCGCTCGTCGGAGCAGCTGTCCTTCTTACACCGTGACTGTATCCACCGCTATCCCTCCGTTCTTTCGTAATCCCACGTTCTGATTGGCTTGGAACAAGCAACGCTTTTAATGCGATTAGCGTTCTTCGTCTACTTGAGCCTATCTACGTATCTATCTAACCTCGTATGCCGACCAAGTGGCCCAAGCTATCTACCAGCATGGGCCAGTAGGCATGTGCTCGAGGAAGTGATGCCAGTCGTGGTCTTTACGTCGTCATTTCAGCTTCGGGATCGCACTCTCGTCATGTCGTGATCGACGCAGCTTCCAGGCTGGCCCCGTGACCCAAGTTGGCTAATAGCTTGTGCTACTAGGTATGTGCTCGTGATCGCGATGCTGTCGTGGTTGTGCCATAGTCGTCGTTCCAACTTTGCCATTCGACTCCCATGCCGTTGTTGTCAAGCCATTCTCGTCATACAGTCATTATAATGCATCCGTTCTCATACCGTCTTGGTCGTTACTCCAGCTTCGTAATCCAATTCTTCTCACGCCATCGTCTGCCACCATCGTCGTCATATAGTCTTAGGATACAGTCGTCATCACGCCGTTGCCAACATACACTCGCCGTCATTGTCTTCATGTCTTTGTCTTACCACCATCGTCATGCTGTAGTAGTGATCCCGTCACTGTACGTTGTTCTGTTCTTGTCGTTCCAGTATCGTCATCTGACTCTCGTCACGCACTCGTCGTCAGGCCATCGTCACCACGCTGTTGTCATCATGCTTTTGTTGTCACGCTGTCGCTTTACCATTGTCATCGCTTCGGAAACGTCATCCCATTGTCTTCGTACCGCCTTTGTCGATCCATCTACGTCACGCCTTGTTCGTTATTCCATCGTAATCATGCAGGCTTCATTAAATTCTGACTATTCCGCCGTTGTCCTATGGATACCATCGTCATCATTTGTCAACCGATTGTCGCCATATCGTCGTCTTCATAGCGTGTTGTCACTCCATCGACGTCCCTACTTCTTCGTCATTATTGCGTCGCCGTCAGACAATCGTCATCATGTATACTGGTAAGCGAGTGCCACAGCAAAGTTGTATTATGCCAGAGTATGTCGCGCATAGCCGAAGCAGTTGAAGCGCTGGGTGCGCTATAACCTTTCGGCAATCAGCCCTCGACGATTTGTCAAACGTTTTTTCGGGCCATCCCCACTTCGCCTATTTGTCAGGCGACATCCCGAAAACAGCGACAACTCCGCATCTGATATTACGTCTACACACTGATTATGTATTATTAGACCAAATAAAAGAAAAATTATTATTCCCAATTCTACGCCTTTTCTTGCCGGCCGCTATTCGTCAAATTTCGTTCAGGCGCACCCGCTTCGCCTATTTGTCAGGTGGCGCCAAAAAACCGCGTAAACCCGCCACGTCGAAGTGATGTGTACGCATTAAAGATGCAACAATATGCCGAACGAAACTGATTTTTTTTTTTCAGAATAGCTGGAGTTCCGAAAGGAATACAAGATGGCTGCCCACTGATCCCTCTGGCAGGCGCTACTCGGAGCTGCCGGGGAGAATGGATTTATTTTCGTATAATACAAAATGTCACAGTTTCTCCCTAAGGGCGAAGCAATAATAATAATAATACTTTATTGACATTTGGTACAGAAACAAATACAAAATTGGCCTGCCAAAGCCTCATTGGGCTTGAAGGGCAGAGCCGACAGACAGGAGACAACAGGAATTCATTTACCTAGGACCACTCAGTGCAGATATCTTTTTTTCCTTTCGCGCATACATGCAAACACTAGACGCACGTGTACAGCAGTGCAAGAAGAAGAAAAAAAAAACTGATGGTAATACATATAACGTCACCCAGCCTTACATGAGTTGACCATTCGTACATGCAATGGCAAAAATACAATAATAGATCACCATCATATTTTCGAGGAAAAGAAAAAAATTCTAATGCCTTTATTACATCAACAGCTATGCGCAGCCTGAAATACATGGTTACCTTAAGGTTTTTGATACCGCAGCGGCATTTAACGAAGGAAAAGTACAGATATCACGGAAGAGTTAGAGGTGAATGCGACGAAGCAGTTGCTTCAGCTTGAATTTTGTTTTTGCACAAAAGACACTCGGGGGTAGTTGATTAAAGCAAGACGGTATAAAGTAGCTACGAGTGCGCTGACCATATCTGGTGGAGCAGCGAATCACCCGAAAACGGTTTTTAGGTCGAAGGCAGTGTGTAGGGACGTAAGGAACTTTATACTTGTTAGACCAATGATGCCTCAGGACAGCCGTCTCAGTCAGAAGGGCATCAAAGTTAGAGCATCGTAATGATTTAAAACGGTCTGTGCCTGAGGGCAGTCTTAAATCATAACTAATCACTTTCAAAATAGAGAGAACGATAGAGTTTATTCTATTTTTCCACCGATTCGCGCAGTGACCGAACGTCGTAATACCATACCGAAGAACACTATAACCTAAGGCTTGGAGTATCATTTTGCGAACTGATAGTGGCGTATAGTATCTGATAGTGTATAATGTACGAGACACTGCCCGGAGCCTTGAACAAACATACGCCAGGTGAGAATTCCAGGTGAGAATTCCAGGTGTCAAGAAGTACACCAAGGTATTTAACAGATGAAACATATGGAACAGGTGTACAAGAACACGGAGAACAAGATGAACAGTGAGCTAGCAATGGGACGCTTAAACTAACTTTTTTTAGTGGATTATGGAAACAAATGAGCTGTGTTTTAGAGACGTTTACATTAATCACATTATTGGCGAACCAGTTCATCAAATTTATCGTAGAATCTTGCAGAAGGGAAACTGCTTCTGGGAAACGGGAATGCCGAGACAAAATGACAGTGTCGTCGGAGTATTGAAATATGCAAGTAAATACAGCCGCGGCGAGATGATTGACATATAAGTTGAAAAGAAGTGGACTTAATATTGATCCCTGGGGCACTCCGGCTTTTATAGAGGTTATATTGCTGCGGTACTGTCCTATGGATAATAACTGTGTTCTATTGTCTAAAAAATTAGCAAGTAATTTTAAAAAAGGCCCACGAAATCCGATCAATGAGAGTTTTGTTAATAATAAACTATGACACACACTATCAAAAGCTTTGCTAACATCCACGAATAGAGCACATACAACCTGGTTGGTTTCGAAAGCAGAATTTATAAGGTCTGAAATATCCTCTAGGAGGTCCTGTGTGCCTTTACCTGGTATAAAACCATATTGCGCATTTGATATAACGTTATTAGCATCAAGGTACGTGAACATAGCTTGCAAGATATGTTTTTCCAGTATTTGAGAGATGCAAGGTAAAATGGAGATAGGACGGTAATTTTCATGCTTGTTTCGTGCAGCTCCCTTGAACAGCGGTATCACTCGGGCCTTTTTCATTTCTTCTGGGATAAATCCACTGTCGAGAATATGGTTGAGCAATGTTAATAACACACACTTGATAGCATTAAAGTTTCTGCGTAACTCATCTACTGAAATTCCGTCAATGCCAGGTGATTTATTAGATTTTAGATTAAAAAGGATAGATTTGAGATCACATTCTGAAATAGAAGGAAGATGCGCAGATTTGCATGCGCTATATTTTAGGGTGCATACTTCGGGGTGTGGTTTAGCAACACCGGAGACACGTGAAAAGAAAGTATTGAATTCATTCGCAACACTGATTCCATAATCTGGAAAGTGTGAGAGAAGCGACAACTGGTGGCCATCGCGTTTAGATACGCCTCTTAATTCATTTATTAGAGACCACGTCTTTTTCATGTTCGAGTGAGCATTCGCTAAATTTCCCACGTAGATGATTTCGCTTGGCCAACCGGATCATGGCGTTCACTCGATTCCTACATAGTTTAAATTTTTGTAGCAACTCAGGGTGGCTCGGAGACCGTTTCGCGTGGGTCCACAAAAGGTCTTTTTCCTTGATTGCAGCTAATATTTGTGGCGACAACCATTTGTTCTCTTCACGGCGTAATCGCATCTTAACACAGCGGGTACATTTTTTCCTGTAGTTATCTAGTATCTGAACAAAAGAATCGTATAAATTAGCTGGGGAGACAGTGCATAATACAGAGTGCCAGTCATGCTTTGCAACACAGTCGTCAAAAAGCCTTGGATGAACAATGGAAATTTCTTTTTTTGTACTGTCTCCTTTTTGAGGATTCGAACAGTTTACAAAACTGCAACAGATAAAATAATGATCAGCGACCTTGGTTTCAACGACAGCTGCCTGTGTTATAAGATTAGAACAACGGACATTAATGTGGTCGATGCACGATTTCACCAGTTTTCCAGATAGATATTCTTCACGTGTCGGTAGATGTATAGCCCCTTGCAAACCCCATTTCGATAGAACGTCGACATAATCAGCAACTAGTGGCACAGCAGGGCGAAGGGTATCAATATTGATGTCGCCCAGCACAAGTGCGTTGTCGTCAAGAGAATGGGATGATAGCGCTGCATCAAGTTCTGATAAGAACAATCGGACATTGCAGCATGGGGGCCAGTAGGGCGACAATACAGTTGCCGATAGCTCAGCAGCGCATAGGCGCAGAGCGACCACTTCTGCTTGCGAGAAGGAAAGCGTTAACCTTGATACCGACCATGCATCTTTTACAAATACGGCCACACCCCCTCCTCTGCGCAGTGAGCGCGTGTATGAAAACAGTTGATAACCGGGAATGGAATATGACGAAATGCAATCAGCGGAAGTATTAATTTCGGTCAGCACAAATATGTAACAAATAGATACTAAGAAAGATCAGTGCACAGAAATGATTCCAGTGTTTCCGGATGCTGCGGATATTAACATGGATAGCTGTGAGTGCATTATTAGAACTCGAAATGAAGTGATGGGCTTCTGAAAAGCTACCAAATGAGGGTGTGTTAGAAATGCCCATATTTAGACAAGTTTCTCGAGATCCATTAGAGTATCAATGCGAACGAGAGGAGAGCCTTCCGCCTTTCTCGCCAGCACCTTTCCGTCGCGTGTCCAGACAAATTTATATTCTTTTTCCCTTCCTCTCATGCGAGCTTGACGAAACAAATCCCGATTAGCACGAGTCAAGTTATCGTTGAAATATAGGCGAGGATTCGGAACCATTCCTTCCAACACAAGTTTTGGGAGACCTTTGCGAGCATCCAGCCATTTTTGTTTGATTGCAACTGTGTGTGCTTGAACAATGATTGCCGGAATGCTATCCATGCGAGCTGGCAGCCTGTGAACACCTGCGACATCCGAAGGCTGAAATTCTATCCCTAGCTTCCCTGCCACTTTGCCAAGTATTGACATGAGGTTCTCGTTGCGCTCGACGGGCAAACCATGTATCTCGAAGTTGCATCTTCTGGTATATTGTTCAAAGGCATTGATCTCGGTGTTCATAGAGTGGATGGTTGCAGCCTGAGCAGAAACAGTTGTGGACAGTGACTCGCAGTGAGCACGAAGTTCACCAAGTTCAGCTTGGTTATCTGATACAGCGGAGAGAACGGAGTCGTACTTCGTGGAGAGAAATTCGATAGACTTTTGTACTTCTCCTACAGTCTCAGCCAGCCTTTCTGCCGTGGATTTAGACATTAGTAACTCCTCTACTTTAACCACAAGCGCTCCGACTGTTGTTGTAAGCTGATCCACTTTTTGGCTTACTGATGTCAATTGATGGGAGAACGAAGCATCACTTGTCGCCGCTCCTGATTGTTTGCAAGCCTGGCACGACCAAGCTTCACGCCTCTCAATTGACATCTTAGTGTAGGTGCCCTCAGTAACCGCGGAACAATTTTTGCCAAGGTGATACCCTCGCTTACTCAACATACACGTCAGAAATTTGCCATCCGTTGGCAGCAACTGGGAGCACAAGGCACAAATATTTGACATCTCGGTGCAGTCAGCGGCAAACAAAGAGTTTGTAAGAAAAAATAGAAACAGGTCAATACGATGAGCTCACCTGCCGATTAGAAGAATAAGAAGTGGTTAGCAGCAGGTCACGGTTTACCGCTGACTGCACAAGGGTGTGGCAGAAGCAGGATTTAAGTACACCACAGTCGACGCCAGGAGGACGAAGGCTTCAGCAGGGGGGTGAATCTTCCTATACCTCCCATTGGTTGTTTTATAGCAGACGCTCAGTCGACGCTAGCGCCAAGGCGCACTTCAGTTAGGCCCTAGCGGATGGATGACGGTACTACGGTGGCGAAAAAAAGAAAAAAAGAAAGAAAAGCGGCGCGATTTTTTACCCTCCCCCTTTCGCTATAGAACTTTTTTTCTTCCTTTTTTATGATAACGTTGTTCCGCTCTTTCTCCTTTCCCTCTTGACTTTCCTATTCCTCCTCGCAAGCCTCCCCTCACCCTCTCCTCATGCTACGCGCAATGCTCTTTCTTTTATTTCTTTAGCTGTCCGCGGCGCGCTTTTTTTTTTTTTTTTGTCCCGGGCGTTATCAGACTCACCACCGGACCGAAGCGCGTGCTCCGCGCTCCTCTCCTGTCCGGCCGTGCCATTCGTGGATTCGTGCTGCGTGCTTGCGCGCAGTGGATTCTTTTTACGTTTTCATGCACGCAATCCCGTTCATTATTACGATCAAGCAAGCATGTGCCCAAATTATCTTAAAAAATAATTGCACTTACAATACAACAGTTCTTTGGACTCACTTTATTGTGTTCGTTTGCGAAAACCAGAATTGGAGCAGACAGTGCAACACACTATAGAATGCAACAAAAGGCGGATGGTGTTCCATGTTCGCACATGTAAACAAACATTTATTGTAATTGATCTAATGGCCAATGCGCAGAATAGGTTTTCACGGCCTGCTTCTCGCTCGGTCCATAAAATCCACCTCCGTGAAGGGCACAGAGCATATTCTGCGGTTGTTGACCTTGTCTCTGGGCAAACCCATTAGGTCCATCCTTCCAACGTAGGTTAAAACGCTTCCATCCTGAAGAACAGTGAAGATCATAAATTATAACATCGCAGTTGGAACATACAAAACAGAACTCGTTTCGCATCGCGGCAGAGTACTAGTTGTACCTTAATTCTCAGAAACGCATTTTTACACGATTGCGACCAATTAGATAGAAATAAGTGCAAAGCGCACACCTTCACACGTGTTCCTTGCGATACGCACAGGTGGTACTATATTTATCAGGAGCTTTTTGTTCGCTGCTTGTTGGCACAACGATTTACAGCATCGTTTTGGTGTTTTCAAATCAGCCAACTGCTGCCTCACCACCGGACAGCCATGTACGACTGCGCACCATTACTATCACAAATAAAAACCGGGAAGTAAATAGCACGGTGCTCACCTGTTGTCTTTAGGGATGCGGTAGAATTTCACGTCTCATGGCTCACTTCGTCTTGATGTGTTCGTACACCACTGAACCACACACGAACAGCGACAGCTGCGAGACATGGCGGGAAAAAAAGCCGACAAACGTACAACGGTAGGTTACCACAGGGACCACACTGCTAGCACGAAAATGCCAGAAAAAAAGTTCTGCCATTTTGGCAGTTATCAGCACATCCGACGACGAGCGCTGCCGCGCCGCCGATAGTTGAAGGCGAGAGAGAAACGACAAAGTTGAGAGAGGGTTGACAAGAAAAAAAAAAGAAAAGCGATTTTGGTTCCGCATCCATCTCATGGATGGCGCTGCAATTCGCGTGGACAAAAAACCAGCGGAGTTTCCGGGGCCTGGCTTCAGCATCGGTGACTTCGACGGTAAGGGGGGTGGCGGCACACAGCTTGAGGCGTCAACGACAGCAGCCCAACGCATGCGTCGACGCGTATTCCGAGACAAAAGTTGGCTCCGTATGTGGACGATCCACCCACGCACTGATACGAAGGTGACGGGGTATCCTGCCGATTAGAAGAATAAGAAGTGGTTAGCAGCAGGTCACGGTTTGCCGCTGACTGCACAAGGGTGTGGCAGAAACAGGATTTAAGTACACCACAGTCGACGCCAGGAGGACGAAGGCTTCAGCATCGGTGACTTCGACGGTAAGGGGGGTGGCGGCACACAGCTTGAGGCGTCAACGACTGCAGCCCAGCGCATGCGTCGACGCGTATTCCGAGACAAAAGTTGGCTCCGTATGTGAACGATCCACCCACGCACTGATACGAAGGTGACGGGGTATCCTGCCGATTAGAAGAATAAGAAGTGGTTAGCAGCAGGTCACGGTTTGCCGCTGACTGCCAATGAATGCGATAGCGACACAGCAATGGCATACGAAGTAAGGTGAGCGGCTTTGGTAGCAATATGAATTGTAGTAAACATGAGCTGATTAAGTAAGCAGGTGTGCTGCGGCGTAAGTAGACCGACATGAAGAGAGACTCGATGACCACGAAAAGGCGCGTGTGAAACGGTGGTGTTGATGAGAAGCGCTTCCCGTGGGCAGCGCGTGCGAAGGGACACACCTGTAGCGCTGCACTGCCGATCTGGGCAGCATTGCATGTGTAGCGTGCGTTGGACAATGTGGCCCGAGTATTACTAACTGAATGAACAAGCGTGGTGTGAGCGCGCACAAACAAACACGAATAGATCACACTGAATGACTGCAGACAACGACTGTCAAAACGCTGGCAGCAAGCATACGCCGCAGCGGGCGAAGGTGCGTGCGGTCTATCGCTTCAACGGAAACTGAGCGGCGAATGCACGGCGCATAAAGGTCAGAGCCGTGTGGAGATAAGAGACGGTGCGGACGAGCGCGGCTGTTGGCAGAGTGGAAGTGCGCCCCCCCCCCCCGCTCCTCCCGGCGCTGGCTTCCTGCTTCCTTGCTTGCTAGTGGGAGATGAGTGCGTTCGCTCTCCGTGATAGCGCGCGTCCCCGCACGCTTCCGCTCGGGCATACGGCGCGCGGCGAAGATTTTATCTATAGGGAACCTCACGGCGACGACGACGGCAGAAATCCGGTTGAAGTGTCCATATAATTGCTATCGCAATAAAACGTTTTGCGTCGCCGCCCAGCATTGTCGAGCCTTTTGCCACGTATACGACATCCCTCTGCCAACTCATTTTCGACGAGGGTCCGTTTTAAGCGGCATATTAACCTTCCGTTCCACGCCACCGCGATTTTCAACCAGCCACCGGAAGCTAAACAAAAGAAAGCATGAACAATCGCAGATGCCGGCAGATCCTTCCTTATCCGTTTATCTATTTTCAAAGCTCTAGCTCGCCTCCACCAAATCCCTCTCTACTTATGCGTGCTCCTTGCCACTTGTCAGCTAATTAGATAAGAAAAACCAGTTAAGGTAGGCAATGCTATTCGCTTTGAAAGGGAACAAACGTGGCCTCCTTTAAACGAGGAGAGCATTTGATTGCACTGTTCAAGCAACATTGCGGGTCACCGCCCGATGCTTCTGTCGACGGTTACGTAAATTTGACATCACACGATTGCAATAAATTTATTAGTAGTTATAGTAGTTATTGAACCCTGCAATACCTACTACAGATTTGAAGTAAACGTGACTTGAAAAATACGGTGTTTTGCCGCATTGCTGGAACGCTAATCGCATTACCGTCGATAGTCATCCTGAGGTGAGTTCTGCCGTATTTTTTTTTTCCTGTGACGAAAATCGGTCTGGGACCAATCAGTGCGACGATGGCTTTTTTCTGTCGCACGACGTCGCGTGATGGAGATTTTGCTGTCGTGGATGTCGCCTACCGGACATTTTTCCGGCGTGAATGGGGGACAAAGGCGCCCCTTGGTGGCGCCCTTGGACAGAGGAAGACAAAGTCTCTCGAGCGGCAGCAGCAATGAAGTAGACCGGATTTTACCCTGACAAGGGTACGTGTTCTATAAGCCTCGTCACTACACGGGCGTCGCAACTCGGCAGTGCACAAGCTGAGACCGGCGGGAAACAATCAGCGTTAGTCAGCGCCCAGGGAAAAAATTATGGCAGAACTCATCTTCCGATGACTATCGATGGTAGTGCGAATAGCAATCTAACAATGTAGCCACATCTAATACTCCTGAGGTCCCGTTCACTTAGCACGCGTAGTAATTTTGAGTCTTTCGTTGCTTCGGCTATATCCTACATACTCCAATATCGTCCCACTTTGCTATGGTACTCGCCTGCCAAGGTGGCCCATGAGCATGGAGGCATGACGACGACTGTATGACGCCGACACAGTGACGATGCAATGACGAAGAAGCAATGATATCGATCGAAAGACAAATGCGTATAACGGAGACGGCATAACGACAATAAGATGTCGTTATTTAAATTATGATGATGGTACAGTGACGATAACGTGACAACTACGGCATAAGGGCAATGAAATGACGACGACTGTTAGACAATGATGGTGTGACGACCACGATAGGACGACCACCGGATAAAGAAGTGCGAATGACGGCGATGACATGACCAAGATGGCATGACAACGAATGCATGATAGCGTCTGTGTAACGACGACGCATAGACGACGATTGCATAACGGCGGCCCAGTCATGATTTAATGACCACAGTACGATTACGCTAGAAGGACTAACAAGGAATGACATCAGTTTGATCAACGAAGGTAGTGTGACGACGACTGCATGACGACAATGGGATGACGATACTGACATGATGACAGTGGTGAGAAGGCAAGGTGACAGTGATGAAATGACCGCGACGGCATGGCGATGACCACGATTACAAGTTACAATGACCACGAATAAATTACCGCGACGGCATCCCGACGACGACGACTGTATGACGATTATGGCATGAGAGCAGCATGAGGACAATGAAATGACGACGGGTGCATGATGACAATGGCATGACGATGACTCTGACACGAAACCTTCATGACAATAGTGTGAACATGACGGCGTGGCAAGAGTCCGATGACGAAGCTCTAGTGACGATGACGGCTCGACCATGACGATATTACGACGACGTTCTGACAATGGAAGCACGATGGCGACTATAGGACGATGACGGCATAAACGATGGCATAATCACGAATACTATGCGACAGTGTGATAACAATATAAATACGAAGAAAGATTGATATTGATGGAACAAGGAAGGTGGTATGACGACGATGGTATGACGGCAACGGGATGACGTCACTGAAGTCATTCCAATTATAAAACGACTGCGTGATGAAGACGGCATGTCGAGACTCAGCGACAAAGCTGGAACGATGACGATGCAACGACCACAACAGCATCACGACCCTGAACACATACCTATAGGAGCCCAAGCTATTAGACAACTTAGACCACTTGGTCAGAGTAGATGTAGTGACGATGGCAGCATGTTGAGAATTAGATCACCAAGCTGGAGTGACGGCGATTGAACTACCACAGCGGCATCCCTATGGCGGTGTGACAACGAATGCTTGCACGACTGTATGGCGATGATTGCGTGACGACGACCACGTGACGAGTCTCGGTTGAAAAAGCTGGAACGACAGCGATGTAACGACCAAGAAGTCATCACGACCACGAGCCTATACCTAGTGGCCCAAGCTACTGCACAACTTGGGGCACTGGATTGACGTAGCAGGCGTGACAACGACGGCATGACGAGAGTAAGCTATCACGAAGGTGTAATTACGACAATGGGACGGCAACGACGCATCGCGACCAGGATCATTTTCCTTGTCGCTCAAGTAAGGAGACAACTTCGGCCGCTGTGTCGGCGTAAGAGACTAGATAGATGGACAGATAGATAGGCTCAAAAAGGCTGAAGTAGGCAAAGAATGCTGTTGGCATTAATGGTAGGCAATCTTACCTTGATTCTTACAGTCTCTTCCGCTAAGACCAGTTCATTACACAACACCTCAGAAACAGCGCTATAGTGTGCTCACAGAGATCCCGTGCCCAACTGCTTACGTCAGTAGCGGAGGGCATTATTTATTTATTTATTTATTTAAGTACTGCCAGCCTGTAGTTCAGGCCTGAGGTAGGAGTGGGTATTAAATAGATTTTATAGTAGTGTAACAGAAAACGAAAAAGATTGCGTAACAGAACATACGTGAAAATCCAATACAAGCATAAGAACACAAGAATTTGCTGTCACGCACACTTTGAGGAATATACACGTCAGATACTAGAAAGAAAGAGCAGCACAAGTTTTAAAATACAATCTTTGAAAAACACTAATGACACATTTGAGTATAAGTTCTACAACACAAACCCTCACAAAAACAACAAAAAACTACAATTGTGGTTAAATATTGAATAAACCATCTAGGTAAAATAAAAATGCAGGTATGAACAACACGAGTATTACATATAGGAATGGTCAAATGAAGTAACGCAAGAACATGTGCAAGAACACGGGGCTATGTAGTGATAGATTTACTGTTAAGCAGTATTAGTGGCAAGTTTTCATTTCAAAACCTCTAAGTGCACTCAAAAATACATCAATTGTTGGACTCGTGACCACATCTGCAGACAGTGCATTCCAGTCGGAGATAGTGCGAGGAAAGAATGACTTTTTAAAGGTTTTTGTTTTGCATGAGTATTCAGCGATTTTTCTGAGGTGGTAAGAACGTGTATAGTGCGAAAGGTTAGACGTTCAATGAGCGTGTTTTAGTCAATTTGTAAAATGTTATTGTATAATAGGTAGAGAAGGTTTAGCCTCTCGTGATACCGCCGCGTTTTGAGTTGCTCTAGCTGGGCATCTTGCAGAAGCGCGGATGGTGATATTTGCCAACTGTAGTGACTGAAAATAAACCTGGCTGACTTCCTTTGTACACTATCCAACTGCACAACGTTAATGTCTGTCCAAGGGTCCCATACAGATGCCGCATATTCTAATATTGGTTGGATAAATGCTTTTTATGCTACAAGTCGTATCTCAGGCGTAGAATTGCCCAATGATCGTCTAAGAAAGCCCAACTGTTTCAGTGCCCTTTTTTCAACATACGCTGCAGCTCATTCCACCGCAGGTCAGACGTGTTGATTACTCCTAAGTATTTATAGCTATGGACGATACTCAAGGGTTGCCCGGCTAGGTTGTATGTGAAATTTAAGGGTTGTTTTTTTCGGGAATTACTGTCATCGCCACAGTCTTTTGGTTATTCAGAGACATTAGCCACATGGAGCACCACTCGTCTAGTTTTGTCAGTGTATCGTTCAATAAAGCCTGATATTTTCGCAAGAAATTTCTTGATACAGTACGCAGTCATCTGCGAAAAGTCGAATTTTAACAGGGATGTTCTCGACAATGTCGTTTATGAAAAGCAAAAACAAAAGAGGGCCCAAAACAGACCCCTGAGGAATACCGGACTTCGCCGGAGTGGAAGTGAAGCTAGTGCCGTGGATATTTACACTCTGGCATCTGCACGAAAGGTATGATTCAATCCATGCAAGCAAGGACTCATTTTGTAGTATTGGACGTAGTTTAATCAATAGCTTTTTTGTGAGATACCCGGTCGAACGCTTTTTCGAAGTCAAGAAAAATAATATTAACTTGATTATTTCTTTCTAAGGCTGCGGCGAGATCATACATTGATAGAAGGAGTTGCGTTACTGTAGATTTACCGGCACGGAAACCGTGTTGCAGGTTGTTAATTAAACTGTGTTTTCCCACTAACTTTGTGATATGCTTGGATACGATGTGCCCTAGCATTTTTACGGATCCGCTGAGAATTGATATCGGTCTGTAAAACAATGGAGCTGAACGGTTATCTGCTTTACGTATTGGTGTAATTATTGTATATTTCCAATCGCTCGGGAGCTCGGCGCGAGAGAGTGACTTAGTATTAGTATACTCAGATATTTTGCACACCATAATGCGTACCGTACTAAAAAGCATTTGGTATTTTATCCATTCCCGGTGACTTCTTTACATCATGGTTTAAAAGAAGTGCTAGTACACCTTCTTCATGAACACGTATATCGTCAATGGGCAGTAATTCTTCGAAAGAGGCAAAACCAGGGGTGCTACCGTCATCTTGTGTAAACACCAAGCTGAAATACTCGTTTAGCGCCTGTGCAACTTCGAAGTTGTCATCTATGAGTGAATCATTTATGCAAAGACGAGGCACTGATTTTTTCTGTGGTGTTAGATAACGCCAAAATTTGCCTGGTGATGGACATCAAAAAGTTTTTCATGCGCACATTTTGAAAGTGGTCTTTTGCTTCTTTTATACGCTTTTTTAGGAAAACGCGTAACTCGTAAATCTCAAATCAAATCGAATCAAAATTTATTCCAACATACAACAGATGTTGAGGACCGTGGACAAAAAGCCAGCAAGGATTGACGTGGTCCATGGCCCCGTTTTAAAGGCAGCAACAAAACAACACAGGCTAAACGCAGTCTAACCCAAGAAAATAGAAAAGGAGAATGTCCACACTAATAACTGTGAAGCCAATCTCAGGATTACCATGAGGAAGTAATGCACATCAACTAAAGCATATGACAAACATATTGAGTTTTTAGATGCGAAGCATCTTATGGTCGGGGCTATGTCACTCCCTCCCTCCCTCCCTCCAGCCATCCATCCATCCGCTGTGCGGCGTCCACACCCCTACTGCGCATGCGCATCCTCCTCCCCCTCCTCTCCTTGTCTCATCTCCTCTCCTCTCGGCATTCCTCCTCTCCTCTCCGACGCTCTCTCCTCTCCGGATTGCGCAACGCATGGCAACACCTGCGGCTCCGCGCGCGATAATGCGAAGCAGCTTAGGCTAGAGGCGCGACGGTAGGCGCTGCATACTCCGCTGGGGGGCGCCACTGTAGCTCGCGGTATAATGACGCGCGCGCGCGCTCCGCTCCTCCTCCCGCAACGCACGGTAAATATAACGGTAGCTACGTACCTCAACCTAACGGAAACGACGAACTGAAAACTAATGGGAACTTGAGTCGACCCCATGGCTGCTTCGCATACTACTCAGGGTTCCCCTACGGGAAGATGGTGAAATTTTTTTTAGACGTACAGCTAGTACTTGCAAAATACATCACAAAAAACTATAAAAAGAACTTAACAACAGTAGAAAAATGCAACAATATATACACAAGCTTTATACAAAAGCTTTATGAAAGCTTTTATGGGACACAATATATGTAATAGTTTATACAGGTTGATATACAAAAGGTCTTGATACACATAGTACAAAGGCAAAACAGAAATAATTATTATACAGGAAATACACCGCATCAAAAAAAAAAAAAAAAAGAGCGTTCGCATACACACTTGTATTTAGATACATATGTCTATACTAGCATAAAAAAAGCATTATGTCATGTTTGCCTTGTTTAAATGGTGAGGTAGTCGAAAACGTAGCATTTGATAGGTATAATTTGCTCTAGACCGCGGTAATTCCCAAATTTCCGAGCTCCTTGTATTGACCGTTTTATGCTTTGGTATCAAGTTAGATATACATTTTAGGGTGTCTTTGCTTTTTTTAATAGTGGTCGTATAGCTTCGTATTAACATGTTTTCGCAAATGTTGGGCATAGATATCAAATTCAGCTTTTCCAATAGAGGACTAGTTGGCGTTAAGTAAGGTACATCTAGGATACAACGTACGGCCTTTTTCTGCATTCTATGCCATGTATTGATATTAGGAAGCGTTGTAGGGCCCCAGACAAGATTACAATAGCTTATGTATGATAAGAACAGTGATTTGTGCAGAAGAAGTTTAATACTTTCTGGAAGGAAGAAACGCAATTTGCGTAGTATTCCAGTCACCCGAGAGAGCTTACCCATTGCCATTTCCACGTGCGCCATTCTACGACAAATGTTGCTCAAATACAACGCCAAGACACTTAAAAGAAGGAAGAATTGGCAAAATGGAGTTATTAAGCTTGTAGAATGGTACGAGTATCAGTGTTTCCATTTTTTTGGCCTAAAGAGTACAGCCTTTATTTTATTAACATTTATTTTTAAGCAATTCGCGATACTCCAAGAGGATAATTTTGACTAGAACCTTGTTGGCTTTAATCATGATATGTTCAGCATCTTTTGCGGTTACTATAATTGTAGTGTCGTCTGCATATACAATAAATTTTACGTCATTATCAATGCTCACGAAATCATTAATATAAATGCAAAAAAGCAAGGGCCCCAAAATACTTCCCTGTGGTACTCCTGCTTCAAGTGGTTTCAAATCAGACGTGTGATTGTTTATAACGACTTGTTGCATGTGGTTTTGAAGATATTATTCTATTAATTTCAGTAAAATGCCTCGAAAGCCATAATAGTTAGACTTTTCTAGTAGGGTAGTATGAGTTATGTAGTCGAAGGATTTCGAGTAGTCGACAAAAATGCCCAATGTACATTGCTGACATTCGAAAGAATCTAATATAATTTCTTTTTGCGTTAGAAGGGCAGTTTCAGTATACTGACCTTCAGGAAATCCAAACTGCATATTTGTCATTAATTTATGCTTAGTTATAAAGGATGTGATGCGGCTGTGAATTAGTTTTTCGAGAAGTTTTGAAAAATTCGGCAAGACAGATATTGGTCTATAGTTAGTTAAATCGTTTTCATCGCCGCCCTTGTGTAACACTTTAACTTTAGCTACCTCGAGACTTTTTGGAAAAGTACAATCAGATAAAACAAGTTTGTAAGTGTGTGTCAATGCCGGAGTGATGGCATCTAGTACGTACTTTGCAGGCCCGATTTCAAAACCGTCGGCATCGCAACATTTACTATTTTTGATGGATAAAAAAGTGCTAATTATTTCCTTATCTGTCGTAGGAGTCAAAAATTCAGACTGGCTGGTCCTTGAACTTAGATCATTCAAGCAATTTGGGTCATAAGAACTCTTTACTAAATTGGTGAAATAATTGTTGAAAGTTTCCACTGGTTCCTTTTCTGATAATACATTTCCATCAATCGTTATTTCTCTAATAGTCTCCTTACAGCCACTTCAGCCAAGAACTGTATTAATACGCTTCCAAATGATATCTGATTTTTTCATAACGTCATCGTTAAATTAATTTTGTAAGCACACTCTTTTCTCTCGACGTAGAAGACTATTAACTTTATTCCTTCGTACCCTAAATTGACGCAAGGTTTCTTGAGACAGCGTTGAAATAAAGGCATAGAATAAGCGGCTTGTGATTTTGACGAGCTTTCTTAAGTTTACGTCCAATATGCGCGACATCTTTTGTCATCCATGGCTTCAAGTGCCGCAGTATCCTCCATTCTTTCGGGACAAAGTTATTTATGCATCGCAACACCAAGTTCTTAAAAAACACCACAGCTGTTCAACGGAGGTATTGCCTGCGTCGCACAGCACAACTGTCTAGAGCATCTAATATTTCAATACCGTTAGCGTTCGCAAACATAGGAATTACTGTTTCCTTTTTCTCGAGTTTTGAATTGAAACACACTTTCATTGTTAAACTTACTATCTTATGATCTGATATACCTTCGAACACCTGCACAGAAGCATTTCGACAAAACAAGTTGTTACTAACGATAAAAAGATCGAAAATAGATTGACTATCATTATGAATACGGGTAGGTTCCTTAACGAGTTGTGTTAGATTGTGCAAGAGCAGCACATCAAGAAACAGTTGGGAATTACTAGCCAGAGCCTCAGGAAAATCATTAGAACAATTTATTGATGGAAAGTTAAAGTCACCTGTTAGTAATAAATTACAAGAACGAAAATGTTTTGAACACAAAAATTCATTGAGCTTTTCTACAAATGCATTGTCGCAATTCGGAGGGCGGTAAAATCCCACAACAACTAAATGAAATTCATCGAGAAATACTTCAACTGTAACACTTTCTATGCCCGGTATATCAGGTAATCTGGATGTGCGTAATGATTCGCTGACTAATATTGCAACACTGCCTCCCTTACTACCTCTAACATGACGAAAGATGCTGTAGCCTTGGCGTGTTATTTCAGAATCGTTTATATCTCGATGTAGCCAGTTTTCAGTTACCACTATAATATGTGGCTTATGGGCGATAGCAACGCTTTTCAATTCAGTTAGTTTATGTAGGAGACTACGAGCATTGATATTGAGGCGCCGAAATGTCTTTTTGGAACCATTACAATTTCAATGTGCCCGCTTCGGCCTGCGGTTGTGCTCGGTAGGTGGAAATATTTTATTTTGACTGCTATCCCACTGAAACATGTCGCTGTCAATTTTTACTTTATTATCAAGAAGTTTTACCCTCTTACCATTATCTACTTTCGTTAGCGGTACTCTCCCACAGCTTCCTCTTAATCGATCTAGTCATAGTTGAGAAGTCCTCCGATATAGAAACATTTTTGCCCTTTCAATTTATAACAGTTTTTTAGTATACTGACTTTCTCGTGATAGTCAATCAGTTTCAAGACTACTGGACGTGGTTTGTTTGCTTGTTTCCTTCCAAATCTGTGAATCCTTTCTACGGAAGTGATATGCACACCTAGCACGATTTCAAATAAGTCTTGAACAACACTGTCGGAAAGTGATGCCGGGGATTCATCAACATTTTCAGGAAGGCCAAATATCAGCAGATTGTTACGCCGACTTCTGTCTTCCAGATCGCTCAGTTTTCTTTCGAAGCTAAGAACAGTCTTCTTTAATTCAGTAAGTTTAGTGCCAAATTCCTTAATGGTTGATGCGGATGCTTCAACCTTTTTAAGCTTTGATTCGATTGCATCCAACCTTTTCTGCATGGTCTTTTGGCCCTCGAGAAGCTGCCTCGAGAAGCTGCGGGTGAAGTTCTACGTCACCGCAAAGTGCTAGTAAGGATAGTACAACATTCTGCACATACGTATGCAATGAACTTAGGCTGTGAGGGCACGCCAGCTGAATTAAGCAACACTGCGCATAACACTGTACTAGCTTCGCCACCGGGCGAAATCAGTGAATCGTTCACCGTCCACTTTTTTTGTGCTGCCAAACGCATGCCGCGTTGCTCGAGACTTTAACATCAACTGCTCACTTACCGCACATGCGCTTTCGATAGCGCGTGAGCACGACGGCGGCTCCATCAGTGGGAATGCCTCTCCAACGTTTTATAATTGCTATCGCAATAAGACGTTCCTTGCGACGTCAGATGCAAAGCCCCTCGAAGTCTACCACAACAGCCATCTATTCCCGAAAGAACTGTTTTACAGCGAAGCTGTGATAGGCTAGATTCCAGGAGTTCGCATCCGTCAACGGAAGTAGATAGATAAACAATTTCAGACGCATTGGAATGGCGGCGTTTTTAAACTTCGAGATGGTAAAACAATTTCAGACGCTATTATAGGCTAGGTTCCAGGAGTTCGCGTCCGGCTACAGACCGGAAGCAGACGCGTCGTGCCACCTTGTGGCGTCGTATGAAAACGTCGGGATGGCGGCTTTTTTAAACTTCGGGACCGTAAAACAATTTCAGACGTGCCGCGCCACATTGTGGCTTCGTATGAAAAAGGTCGGAATGGCGGCGTTCCTAAGCTTCGGGATCGTAAAACAACTTCAGACGCCGCGCGCCACCTTGCGGCGTCGTACGAAAACGTCAGGATGGTGGCGTTTTTAAACTTCGGGATCGTATGAAAACGTCGGGATGACGGCGTTCGCGCCACCTTATGGCGTCATATGAAAACGTCAGTATGGCGGTGTTTTTTAATTTCGGCATCGTAAAAAAACGTTGCACCACACCACGATTTTCGCAAGAACTTACGTTTGATTTTTCATTACGTGACCTAGCTTACCCTGGCGGCCACGTGCATGCGAACCATCCATGTGGCCCCGATCCTGCAAACTTGTACCGTTTAACCGGAGCAACGGTCAATTGGCACATACACAGGTTGGCTGCTCATCCACCTTCACAAAGTGGAATGGCACTGCATTTTTTCACAGTCTGTTGATTGCACCCTTCCGTCCGAGTCATAGGAACATCATCGACTTTCTATGTAATATCACTTCCAAGCACCGCGCGTATTCTATGTCTTTTGGGCTTCAATCTTATGCTCAAAAATGCCACCATTGTGCAGAGAACTGCCCAGACATCATCCCAATAGCCCGTGTAACGAGCCCATGCCAACACCTTCAGTAAGTTCTTTGCTCATCAGAATACTTTACTTTCTTCGAGGCATCCTACAATAAATACATTTTTATCATCATCATCACTTTGCTCAGAATATCGGGGTTGACCGAGTATTTTAATACGCTTCATTAATAAGAATTTTTAGACCTTATGTACGCAAAGCTAGGGGACGCATGTCACCCGCCTTACAAAAGAACTCAAAAAGGTATATAAATGGACCTGCGAGGAATACAAAAGAACGTAAGCTGCGAGTGGCCCTTTGAGTACTGAAAGTTCCCTTTGGGTACCCAAACCCCTTTCGGTACCCAAAATATAAAACTCCCTAATAAGGAAAACTGGCGACAGGGAAACTGGCGGCAGCATTTAATACTAATCGGCTGAAAGATATTCTTCACTTCTATGCTCTGCCCTGAATTGCGCCACCAGTAGCTCCAATTTTTGAGTGCACTAGTCGCTTAGGTGCCGCCAGGCGTGTCTACATTGGCATTCAAAGAAGTTGCAAAAAAACACATTACTCCTAAGTGGCGGAACAGTCCATCTTCTTGCACATGAATATTGTCACGAGACTGCAAGCAACCTAACAAAGACGACATTGGTCACTGGGAGTGATCGACTGCCTCTCTTTTCAACACAACAAGCATGCACACCCTAATAAACTAATATTTTGCGTTTAAAATGTCGCAGACACTCTTAGCCACGTTAATGCTGCCGCTGTTGCGATGATATTGGCCGTGGTGCCGTGATCTATCACTCAAGAGCCAAGTACATAGTCCACGATAAAGTGCCCCGTGCTTCCACCGAGAAAAACCAACCACTAACATACATTCTTTCTCCTCTGTATTATTTATTTTCTGTGCTTAGGTAGACTGTAAGCCATATTTATTTTCTGCTTGCTTTTTCATCCATGTTCTAACCTTAGCGAAACTTCTACAACCATTGGAAAAATGTCTTGGCGAGCCACCAAGAGCTATGGCTTCACACGGAAACAAGACTCGCCGATGCAAGCTCTCCACTGCTCTTCCATTTAAACCGGAGCTTCGAAGTGGGGTACACTTCGAAATCTTGACAAGGGTCCGACACCTTAGAGCACTTTTGCAGCCAAGATTAACGTCATACCACCCAACTAACGAAAAGCACTGAACAAACGCACTCAAAGACGGAAAGAACACGATTTTTCTTTCCAGGACACTTTAAAGAAATTTATGGCTTGTACGATTGCTGTTTCTTGTGGTGCCGTTATTGTATTGAGAAGTAGTTGGCGTAGCCTTAGTTCTCTTTAGCGTCGACCCGAAAATTTGTTAGCTTCTGCGTTTGGACCCTAGATGACGATAATCACATTATCCTGTTATCCTTCAACTCTCTTGTGCATAATTCCTTAGTTCCGTACTAATACTATTTATTCTATTCTGGCTCTTAACGTTGCAATAACATCTTCACGTTTTCACCTAGGGGGCCTGGAATTCCGGTGTTGCCTTTCGCTATCCTCTATATTTAGGCGGTGTCATTCTGTCTTGCTTCAATTTATCTAGTTTAACATTCCTTTCTGAACTGGTTGTAACAGTGAGATTTTTATGAGCACATAGCGCATACCGCTGCACTTAAAACCCACGTATCATTATTATTATCATCATCAGCCTATAGTTATGTCCACTGCATGACAGGGGCCTCTCCCTGTGATCTCCAATTACCCCTGTCCTGCGCAAGCTGATTCCAACTTGCGCCTGCAAATTTCCTAACTTCATCACCCCACCTAGTTTTCTGCCACGTATTTTCCAAACTGACATTCAATTTTTGCGAACACCACGAAGGTTTTTTTTTTTTTTTTATACTCGTTCGTGAAGGCTCTCAGTCAACCGATCTCCTAGTTTGTTTATAGTTGTAGAGATTTATGGCTTTTTTGCCGTTAAGATGTGCGTCTATTATACAGCAGATATAATAAACGAAAACAAAAATGAAATACTTACGGCACGTTCCGGCAAATACTTGTTCTCTGTTTGTTATAGGCCCCCAAATGGGAACCTTCGTAGTTTTTTTTGTATATATGAACAGTTTTTGCGCTTCCTTTCCGAAAATAACTTGTTCTTGATATCTGGCGGTGATGTCAACATAGATTTGTCTGTAAATTCTGCATACCAGAAAGCAATGGTAACTATAGTAACGTCAAATGGTTGTGAAAATCTGTTTGCTTCGCCAACCGTAATTACAGAGAGCAGTGAAACTTTATTCGACTTATTTATAACAAATATACAGAACAAAAGCATAAGCGCCGGTGTGCTATCACACGACATAAGTGACCACCTTCCAATATTTATCATGATACCTAAACTTAATTTTGGACACAAGAGGGATGTGAGATGCTTCACTTTTCAGCCAATTACAGCAGCCAACCTTGAGACTTTTAGAACTCAGATGTTAACCTGTGACCTGGAAGTTATCGGTCAAATCACGAATGTTGAAGAGGCATATACAAAGTTCATAGATATACTTTCTAAGGTGTACAAGTAACACTTTCCCGAAAAGAGAATTAGCTTAGGCAAGAAGATTCGTAAACCCTGGATAACGCCTGAATTTCTTGCGAAAATACATCACATTAACGAGTTGTATCATAACGTTATTAAAAATGAGGACCCAGACATATTGAAAGAATTAAAATATATCGTAATAAACTGATAAGGAAATAAAACTAAGTAGAATGCGACACATTCAGTCCGAATTTGAGTGCTCTGCACCAAAACCTGATTTCTTATGGAAAAGGTTACATACTGTCCCAAATCGTAATAAACCATATTCCCGTATAGAAAAGCTGAACATAAATGGCAAAGAGATATCTGACATCCCTCTCGCCCTTTTTTTTAATGATCACTTTGTTAGGAACAATCAAAACAGTTCACCCGGGACATTGTTTAAGTTAAAGCCTGTTGCTAGCCCCTTTTCATTATTTCTTGAACCTGTCTCTGAAAATGAAGTTTTCTCTGCTTTCATGTCACTGCGAAATAGTTCCTCGTGTGATTTTTAAGGCATGCAAATTAGACCAGTAAAGCACGTGTTAGATACTATCACACCACTGCTTACATATATTTTTACAGCGAAGCTGTTAAGGGCTCACCTTTTAATCGTTGCGTCAGGCAATAGAAAAAAATCACCGCATATCCAGGAAGTGAAGGGTGATGAGTGGGCGAAGCACCGGTGGATCAATCGGGTATACCGTGAATCCCCCGTACATTGCCTTGTGATCAGTGCAGCAGCACGGCGACGCAGGCAAGTGGACCCAGAGACGGCGAGAGCGCGGGAAGCGGCGGCAAAACGCCGGAAGCGTTCTCTACCTGAGGTTGGTGACGCCGATGCTCGGTTCAAGCGCGAGCTTCGAGAGCCCTCAGCTCCGGGTCCGCTTGCCGGCGTTGCCGTTTTGCTGCAGCTTCCCGCGCCCTAGACTCCGGGTCCGCTTATTGTCTGCGTCGCCGTGCTGCAGCAGATTTGCGAGCGCTCGACTCTGCTTGCAGTTGAGCCGCCACTCTCGCCTTTTCATCCATAGCGGGCGCGCCGTGATCAGAAGCGACCGTTATCATAACATCCATTGCTGAAGAGAGAAAGAGCGCGCGTCGGGAACGACCGCAGCGCCCCTAGCGGACTCCATGCAAACCAGAGCTGTGGACGACGAGGGAGGGACAAGGCTCGGCCCTAAGGTGCTTCGCCTCTAAAAAAACTCATTGGCCGTATGCTGTATGTGCGAGTGAAAGCGCTCGAGGGCGAGGGGTGCGCGCTTTCACGGGTAGCGAACGCACGGCGGAGAGCAAACGCGACATCCCAGTGGAAGGGGAGTGGTGGGCAAGGATGGCATCGAGGCACCCTAGACTGTGCGTGTGCGTCCCCGCTCGAGTGTCGACAACGGCGGTTAGCCGTTCGTCACGTAGCGAGCGTTGGACGCCAACTTGACCGGCGGAGCGAGTGGACGCACTCAACATCGGCCCCGCAAATTTCGACTCGGAAAGGTGGTTTTTCGACGCCGAATGGTCTGACTCCAGCTGCAATCGGTCAGTGAAGGCGTTCTACACCCGCTTCCACCATTTCACGGCCAATTATGGCCCGATCTTCAAGTCCAGAACTCTTTTTTGCTTCGAGCCGAACGCGGACCGCTAGGCCTCGCGCCCATCGAGCGGTCGTGGCACGAGAATGACTTCGGCCATCACCTCCAAGCTTGCGCTTGGATTCTCCGTGAGCAACGCGCTCCCAGGCCTACTGGAATTGCACATGCCCAAGTGTTTTGCGATTCACACGTGCCACGTGTTCGCCGCTGTGCGTGCGCCTCGTGTGTCAGGTGTCCGCGCTCCGCGGGTGCGTGTCGTACTTGCACCCCGTGCTGTACCACTTGCATTTTGTGCACTACGTGGGCGTCGGCCTTCTCTCGTGCACGTGCTCGCGCGGTGTTTTGTGCAGCGTGCGGTATCCCGTTCCCGTGTCCCGCAAGGCCCATGCGACATGGTGGACTTCGCGGCTCCCTCCTGCCGACCTACCCGCAAGGGACATCGGCTTTCGTCAAGTGCTACAGTCGACATGCCGCAGTCCTTGGGCCTTGAGCTACGGCATCGCGATGCCGCACGGTCAAGGGCTGCGGACAACGTCTACCAGTGGTTGGCGAAGCGCGGTGCGGCCACCCGGCTCCATATCTGCCCCAGCTGGGTCTGTCGCCCATGTTCCGGTCCCATCGGGAGATGTCCCAAATGATCTGCCCCTGACCATGCACTCCAGATCCCACGGCACTGCAGCCCACGGATACCTTCGAGCCAGTCACGGTGGAGCTCCCCGTGACCTCCGACGAGGAGGTCATGGACGAGTCAACTTCCCGGAAACGTGGCCGAGACGGTGAGGGCGAGGAGGAGGTTTCCAAGCAGTCGAAGGGCCTCGGTGCCCTTCCCGACTCAAAGCGGAAGCCTTTGAATCCTCCAACCAGCTCTGATGCTGGTGAACGAGCTCCAGATGCAGCGACGGCGGCGACCGGCGCAGTGGGGCCTGCAGCTACCACCCCTACTGCAGAAATGACCGCATCAACTGCTGTTCCTGGGAAGCCGGCTACTACCCCCACAGGAGTTACTGTTTCCCAGGAGATGGCAGAACCTCGCCAGCTTGAGCCTCACCGAAAGGTACCGCAACATATTGCAGCTGACTTCCTGAAAAGGAATCAGCGGCCCGCCACAAACGTTGCAACGAAAAAGCGAATAAAAAAGAAAACAGCACGGACCAAGCGCTCCCCTCCGGCTGGCGCACCCCTCTCTGGTGCCAGCTCTTTTCTGGACGCCTCAACGTCTACCCCAACAACCCCCCACAGCAGGCTGACCACAGACAGCCGACGTCTGAGGCCATGACCAACCGGGCGAGGGTCCACGATCCTGCTGGCAGAACCCCTGAGGTTGCTGATGACTCCAGCCTGGTGATGTCGTGCGCCGCCCGCCGTCGCACCAGAGCCACCGTGGCCCTGGCCTCAGATCCTGCCGTGGCAGGAACGGTCTTGTTCCGGCCCTCCGAGAAGGAGGGGAGGGGGGGGGGGGGGCTTCTTCGCGAAGGAATCACGCCTTGCACTGGCTAGTGCACTACCATCTCTCCAGGGAGTGACTGCGGTGCGCGTAAACGCGAAAAGGAATGTGGTTGCCGCGGACGCAGCGATGCAGAGCTGCCTCGATGTGCTGCTGGCCACCACCGAACTCCGTGGATTTCCCTGTTGCGGCCCGCTTACCCGCGGATTGCACGCGCAGCACAGGGCTTGTTCACAGAGTGGATGGAACGCACAGCGAGGCTGAGCTACTGGAGGGCATTCAGAGCCAGCGTTTATAGATACTTTTTTCAGTTCTGGAACTCCGCCTTCCCAGGCGGGCGTGATTTCTTACTAGGCGCTGAGAGGGCGCTGCGATCACGGGTTGCGCAGTGTCGGCGGCAGCGTTCACGGCGTTCGCCAATCGCCTGAGCTCAAAGTTGCGGCGCAGTTTGGTTCTTTATTCAGTGGCGCAGTTGCGTGTCCCCTTTACACAATTCTTTTCGCTGGCCTTTGTCTTGACCCCTGTGCGAGAACCTTCCGCATTTCAGTGCGTTCGGTTTGTGGGGCTATTGAACAGTGCGGCCGCGGACGGAAGCATTTCGTGACTCCGTCAACACGCTGTGTTTTGTCTGATGTGCTGGGCTTAGCGCAATGCCAACCTGCTTCGCACCTGGCTGTACGAGCGGGTACAGAAGCAACACTCAGAAGTGTAACTTTTTTGCGCCGCCATCGGATCCGGAGCTTCTCAGCAAATGGAAAAGAGCTATTGCCCGCGTGGAAAAAGAGCTCAGCAAAACCAGCAAGGTTTGTGACGTTCATTTTCTCGAAGCGGACATTTCGAAGACGTTTAAGCATATTATCAACGTCGAGATCGACCGGGCGTACTGGGCATTGAATGAAGGTGCCGTCCCCGTTAACTTTCCCAACCTTCCCAGTTACTTGTCGAGAAAGCAGACTCGGCGGCGATGTCCGAAAAAGAGAAAGGCAGCATCTACGCACGATGTGACCACAAATGAAGCGCACTTGCGACCAGAGGAACTGTTTAACCATAAGGTGCCTGTTCCACTACAGTGCATCAATTTTGCTCAGATTGTCGAGAATAGTGCGACAATACGGCTCCCAGCCAACTGGACAACGGCAGTACTCGAAGAAGAACCAGGACAGCGTCGACAGATTTTTTACGTGGACGGAATGAAAGTGGGGGCGTACACAATCCAGAAGAGCGTCATTGTGCTGGACGATATCACGTAAGTTGTCCACGCAAATGGGAGGCTGCTCCGACAGTCGTCGTTTGATGTAGAGATTCGTTCTCTGTAAGATCTAGAAGCCCTGCCCAGATTGTACACAATCACTTTTTTGCATGCACTTTTTTGCACGACTGAAGTGCCAAGAAAATCACAGTGCAGTTCGTGCACAAAGGGAACGTAAGAAAGCGAAACTTTTTGTCTAGCTATAGAACCGTGACCGCAGAAGTTTCACCAAGGCAATGTAGTTTGTGAACGCTATTGTTAATAAAGTTCCTCTTTTTCCCATTTTGAAAACAGTAACTGCAGGAATCTAAGGTAAGGTTTGACCTTGGGCTAGTTGGTTGGTAGTTGGGCTAGACGAAGCTCGCTCTCCTAGCGCAACGCGTAACCGCAGCGCCGCGGTGGCGAGAATCGCGACAGGCCGCCTTCTCTCCATGGGCGCGGCGCGGAGATACAGAACTGAAAAAAGTATATAAACGTTCTCCAGAGGAGCATTCCCGTCCTTGCTGCCATCCGACGGGAAAGCATGGTAGTCCTCCGTTTCTCCGGCCCGCTGCCTCCTGAAAGCGTCAGCATTTTCAAGCTCCGCTTTGCAGTGTGGTCGGCCCGCCCCCGTCCACTCCAGTGCCAGCATTGTGGACGCCTCGGCCACGTGGCAGCCCCATGTAAATCGTCCAACAGCTGCAAGAACTGCAGCCTCACACACCCGGCTACAGAATTCTGCAGGAAGCCGACCCGCTGTACCAACTGCGGAGGCAACCACCCTGCCTGTACTCTGTCTGCCCCAGATGGCAGGAGGAACGCAAGGTGGCCACCATTCTGGTGACTTCCTCAGTCCCACGGTCAAGGCACGTAGTCCGGACGATGGTACGAGAGGGCACCCCTGCAGAAAAGCCTGCCAGCACCTATGCTCAAGTTGCTGCTGGTCCCCGGAGACCAACCCCCCCCCCCGGCACTTCAGTCTGCCGCGGCCTCCTCTAAGCAGCCTCCCACCCCTGCTGCTCGACCAACAGCCAATGCAGCACAGCCCTTGGCGACTCATGCCGCTGACCCGAGGGACGCCATCATCCCCTCCTTGCAGCTCACTCTCCGAGCAGTGGGTGAGCTCCTCCCAGCGGACAGCGCGCTGAAAACCTTCTGCCTCCAGGCTGGGTGACGGCATGGAGACAAGAACTACCATGGCTAGTGGCCGAGGGAACAGCCGACGCCCTCGAGTGCTGCAGTGGAACGCGAGTTCACTTTGGTGACGGCAGGCGGAGCTGTGTTTACACCTCCTGCAGGAGAACTACGACGTGCTTGCCCTGCAGGAGGTGTACTTAACGGCTGGATCTCTACGCTTTCCAGGGTACGTGGGTCACCTAAGTACCATATCCTGCACGCTGGACACGTTCACCGAGAAACCCTGCAGGACGGCCAGCCATGTCCAGGGAGCTGCCCGATGTGCCGTCTATATTCGGACGAGTATCCCGCATGCCAGTTACCCAACCTTGGTTACCCATGCCAGTCCCTGTGGATGATCTGTCTGGTGGCACGATGGAGTGCTGTGCGGTCACTGTCTGCATAGGCTCGTGCGACACCACAGTGACCAGCGTATACATCCGCCCCCGTCTCGCCTGGGATGCTTCCAGCTTCCTACCGCTGGCAAGCAGCCTCGGAAAAGACTTCCTCCTGTGTGGGGGCAGGAATGACCACCGCGCAGCCTGGGGTGGAAGACGCTGCTGCACTCGAGACCGTGCCATTTTGGACGTCAGCCTATGTGCAGGTCTCCTGATCCTCAACACCGGAGAGGTCACCTACGTCCAGCGAGGTGTTCGCAAGGCAATAGACCTCAGTCTCGCGACTGAACGCTTTGCGTACACCTGGACGGTGGGTCCAGACACCTGGGGGTCCGATCATCTCCCCGTCATTGTCTCTCATGACGCTGGTCGCCCCCCCCCCCCGGAGCAGTGTCTGTTCGATGGTGAACTGGACCCTTTTCAGGAGACACTGCACAGGCGATCCAGCAGATGGCGACTTCCTCCAGCATATAAAGAACAGCGCCATGGCAGCCACCATAGTGACGCGAGTGCAGCTAGTACGCCCTGTTCCTGACCTCCGGCAGTTGAATCTCCAGGCCTCAAGGACGAGGGCAGAACGTCGGGCCATCCGCACCGGTGACTAGGAGGACTGGACCATATACCGGAGGCTGGACGCAGTATGAAGACGACACGCAAACCAGCGCCGTCGGCGGAGCTGGGAGGGAGTCTGCAACTCTATCTCCTCCGCCACAAGCAGCTCAGTGGTGTCGCGCTTGCTGCGATCACTCCAACAGGGTCCACGCCTCCGACAGCCCATTATGGCTGTTGCTGTCTCCATGGGGCTGACAAAAACGGCCCTGGCAAACCTCCTGGCGAGTCACTTTGCCTCCTGGCCACCTGTCCCGCTCCCCGATCCTGAAAGCATGGTGAGAGGAACAGCCCTGCACATGGTCCACCACCAGGACTGGACACTGGAGCAAGTAGCGGCACTGTGCAATAAGCCATTCCAACTCCACGAGCTGACAAAGGCCCTCGATCGTTCCAGGCGGCGCAGCACCTCGGGAGCAGACGGGATAGCCTTCCAGATGGTCCGCAACCTGGCAGACGCAGAGAGGGCTCGGCTCCTGGACTACCTCAATGCCGTCTGGACCAGTGGACAGCTCCCCGAGTCATGGCTCACTGCCATTGCTGTGCCTATACTAAAGGCACGAAAGCCAGAAACCACTCCATCGTCCTACAGGCCTGTCTCCTTAACATCCGCTGCCTGCAAATTCGTGGAGTCCATGGCCCTGGCCGTCTGGTATGGATCTCTAGGGTGCTGGGCTTCTTCCCGGAGCAGCAGACTGGTTTCCGGAGCCGCCGCTGCACAGCTGATTCCATCGGCGATGTGCTGTCGACACTGGACCAGGCCAGGAGCGAGGGAGAGACAGCTCTGTTGGTTCTTCTGGACGTGCAGAGTGCCTTCGATGGACTGCCCCATCTGCGGGTGATGCACGCCCTCGATGCACTGGGGGTGTCTGGACGCATGGGGCACTTCGTGCATGCCTTCCTATCTGGCCGCTCTTTCCGCGTACGTGTGGGCAATGCACAGAGTTCCCCGTAACCGGTCATGGCAGGCGTTCCTCAGGGAGCCATGTTGAGTCGTTTTCTATTCAACGTGGCCCTAGCACGCCCGCCTTCAACCATACCGAAGGGCCGGCGTTTCCCTGTGCATTGCTCTGTGTATGCTGACGACATCGCCCTGTGAACCAGCGGTCCACGACGCAACGTAGCTGCAGTCCGGACCTGCCTTCAGGAGGCCCTGGACACCTCGGTGGGCCACCTTGCTTCAGTGGGCCACTTGGTATCCCCCTCCAAGACCAAGGCCCTCCTGGTACGTCCCCGCTCGGCCACCCGACGGAGCGCTGCCTGTCTTATCAAAGGTGGCACCAAGATACCATGGCAGATGACAGTCACATACCTCGGGTTGCAGATTGCCCACCTGCTGCCTTGGACTCCCGCTGTGAAGGCTTTGGTGGTTAAGGTCCAGAGGGAGCGTGCTGGGGCTGCTCGGTCCTCCCAGATAGCGGCAACTCTTGCAGAGGTGGGAGCGTGTCCTTTGTCTCTCCTGCTGCAGCAGCGTGGCTTGTTGCACATTGACAGGCTGGCCCACGCCCCTGACGGTGAACCCCTGCTCAACCGCCTGGCGAGCCGACCCTCTTCCAGAATGGTGAGCCTGGTTGAGACCTACCAGACAGTGGTCGGCCAGGTACCTCCAGCGGTGCGACTCCCACCACCACACGAGAGGCCCCTGGTCATCTGCACCTCGCTGGAGGGACACTCCAAGCACCGTTCTTCCAGCTGCACACTCCTCCAGGTGGCCACCTCTAGGGTGGAGGAAGAGGTGGCAAAGGGGCTGCTCTTCTTCACGGACGGCTCCATCCTCCCCGACACCGGCTCAGCCACTGCAGCCTGTGTGGCCCCCGTGCTCGGCAGGGCATCGACTTGCCGACTCTCCTTCTCGGCCAGCTCCACCACTGCTGAGATGGCGGGCCTTCACCTGGCTACAGACCTGCTGGCAGCAGACCATCCTGGAGTACCTGTGGCGGTGGCCAGCGACTCAAGAGCAGCTCTCCAGGCCGTGTGTTTCCCGTAGAGGGCTGGCCTTAGTGCAGCCCTCTTGGTCACCAAGCTTCACGCCCTGCACGCCAGTGGCACCGATGTCTCGCTGCACTGGATCCCTGCACACGTGGGAATCCTAGGCAATGAAGAGGCAGATGCCTTGGCAAAGGAGGCATACGGCATGGACACGGCAATCAGCCCGGCAGTCATCGCCTCAGACTACTCCAGGAGCACCTTGCAGTGACTGCTGCTGAGCTGTCACCCCGACGCACGCATAGCGAGGCGGAGTCCCCGACACGGCTGCCGGACCGGGTACTGACAAGGAAGGAGAGATCCCTCCTGCGAGGCCTACGGATTGGCTGCTGCTGGACAGCCGCCCGGAGCTTCCGCCTGGGTAGAACTGCCTCACCAGCCTGCACACAGTGCGAAGCAGACGAAACACTGGAGCACCTCCTATGTTTCTGCCCCGCACTCAACCAACACCGAATCACCATGGTGGCTCAACTACGCTGCATGGGCCTGCCTTGAGCCTCCAACACGGACCTGCTCTTCCCAGCCCGCAGTTCAAGCAGGGTATTCGAGGTCGTAATCTGCTACCTTGCCAATTCGATGCTGGCTGACCGACTGTAAGGGCACCCTGCCCGAGACGATGACGACTAGCCTCTCCCTTCCCTTCTTCCACTTTTCCTACTTTCTATCCCCCTTTCCCCGCCCCTCAGATGCTGAGCCGTGCTCCCTATAAGGGCTGCAGAAACATGCATCTTTTCTCTTTTCCTCAACCTCTACTACTACTACTCCCCGCTCTCCCACTGCGGCGCATGCGAGCAGCTAGGGAGCCTACATGCAACGCTGTTTTAAAACAGCGTGCATGTGGGCTCTCTAGCCCTGCCGGCCTCTGCCGCCGACTCTCTCTGGGCTCTCGCCCGCCTCTCTCCAAAGTGTCGACAACGCCGTTTAGCCGTTCGTCACGTAGCCAGCGTTTTGACAGTGGTAGTGTGCGGTCACACAAACAACGCGCACGACTGTTGTCGACGCGGGCGGCGTTTTGGTGACGGAACGCGGATGGAATTGGTGACGTGTTTATGAAGAACGTGCCAACCTTTGCCGTACACCCTATGGCGGTGTACTGTAGTGACCATAATGCCATGGTCCTTCTGGTCACTAAATAAATGAAAATCACCGGATCACGTATATTTCTCATTCTTTAATAGTTCAAATAACCACTTACACCACCACATCTTAATAATCATAATTGCAAATACATAATTCCATCCATCTCACCCCAGTGGAAGGGCTGACAGTTTTTATTTATGTTTGTCCAGTGCAACTTTTCCGAAAAGAATGGAAATCGCCAAAGTGAGTGTTTTATTTAAAAAGGGAGACAGAAATAATATCCAAAACTATAGGCCTATATCCATATTGCCCATCTTTTCTAAGGGCTTCGAAAAAAATCGTACATCGCCAACTTAATACTTTTTCGAGAAGAACAATATAATATCATCTGTCCAATTCGGCTTCAGAAAGCTTAAATCTGCTGAACATGCAGTGTTGGAACAAAATGAATTGATTTTATCCCAGTTCGAAGAAAGAAGACTTGTGCTTGGCGTCGATGTGGATTTTAGCAAAGCATTCGATAATATTCACCATTTAACATTGCTTCAAAAATTTCAAAGCTATGGCATTCGAGGTCATTGCTTAGCACTAATTAATCTTACCTGGCAAGCAGACAGCAATTTGTTCAGATAGATATGCATTGCTTAAGTATGAAGCCTATTTCAAAAGGAGTTCCGCAGGGAAGTATTTTGGGGCCCCTTCTCTTTAACGCTTATATCAATGATTTAATGATTATTTACCTAAACGCGAAATATGACCTGCATTCTGATGACGCCAGTATATTTGTTTCAGGAACAAACTGTACAGATATAGAGCATGAAGCGAACCTCATGCTCTCTAAACTGAGGGACTGGTCAATAATGAACCAATTAGAAATAAATACAAAAAAAAGCTGTGCTCTTTAGGCCTCAAAATAAGCCAGTGAATTCGAATGTTAACATTATGCATGGGGACAAAACAATAGAAATGGTTACTAGTATGAAAATTCTCGGCGTAACGTTTCCGAGTAATATGCTTTGGGACGAACATATTGACGCTCTCACAATCCAGTTATCTAGAGTGATTGGCATGACGTCGAAATGTAAATCGCCATTGCCGCTCAAAGTAAAACTTCTCATTCTTAACTCTCCCTTTTAATTCATACCTCTATTATTGCTTATTGGTATGGGGTACAACTACTTTTGTTAATTTGCATAAATTACTTGTCTAGCAAAATAAGTTTTTGCGGCTGCTCTTTAATGTAGCCTACAACTCCCATACTATAAACTTTTTTCAGGAAGCCAACATAATTTCTGTGTTAAAATTATACCATTACAATTTACCAACTGCATTTAGGCGGGAAGTAATATTGAACTGCTCCTTTCTGCGAGAACTTTGTAGCCTTTAACCTAATGACAAATTTTATGTTACCCGTCATAAAGAAATATGGTGGGTGGTAACACCCAGAACAAATTACTTAAGGAAAAAGCTATCATACACAATGCCAATGCTTCTAAATAAATATAATAACCTAGGCGTGGATGTCACGCAAATAACGGCCCAACAACTGAGAGACCTGTATGTGCAGGATTTTTTAAGTTACGGGTTTAGTATACCTCCTCTCGGTTAGTATGTATATAAAGTGTATATATATTGTCACGTAGTAGTGACGATGAAGCAAACAGTCGTAAAACTGTGAATGACGAAACTGATTGTTTATTGGGCTAGCTGTGCCCACAAAAGCAAGTTACACTCGAAGCACAACGATAGCGGCGAACACAGTCGGGGATCGTCGAAAATCTGACCAGCGGCGAAACGCGTCCGATTTTATACATGAGCCCTCGAAGGTTCCAGATTATTCCCTGGTGCCCGCGTATCTTCCAGAAAGTTCTAGACCATTCGCGTCGGTCATACTATCAGATTACGTAAGCGTCAGTGACAACGGACAACGGATAGAAGCATCGATAACGTTCGAGAAACTTCGGAAACATGCAGGCGCGTCCAGTGGCTAGCGATAACGTTTAACATTTGTTAGTCGGTGAAAAAGCGGTCACCGGCGAAAACATGTACACGTGTCAATATGTTTGTGTATATATATGGGTATGCATATTCGTGTGTATGTACATACGGGTATATAACTGCATGTTTATATATATATATATATATATATATATATATAATGTGTGTGTGTGTGTGTGTGTGTTCAGCGGCGTCTACTTGTTTTCATTTTATTCACCACGAGAACTACGCAAGCTGCCTCTACTGGAGCAGCTTTTACTTGCAGCCTCCTCCACAAAGTTGATGGAAATAAAGTTATTATTATTATTATTATTATTATTATTATTATTATTATTATTATTATTATTATTATATTCACTTTCAAGACATGTAGTCAACCATATTTATAGCGCAATAGAAATGATTAAACGCAATGTTAAGTGAGTTTAGTGAATAACGTGAGCTTCTAGCGTATAGCTAACAAATCATCCACAACTCTAGCAGCATACAAGTAAAGCTGTGAATAGCTTGATAAAGTCTTGAAAAATCACCCGAATTTATTTAGAGGACCTTGAAGAGGAGATATCTTATCTATCTGCATTGTACACCAAATATGAAGCAATACATATTTTCAAGGACTGCATTTTTATTCGAGGTTTGTAGCAGCAGAAAATTGTAGAACGCAGACACAGAAAGGAAAGAACAGACGTGGACGTAGCTGCACTGTCAACTGATTTCTTTATTGAAATTCCCACGCTTGTTATGCCATCGCCAAACCTGGTCCTTTTCGCACACCAGACAAAATACTGCGATTGCGTCAAAGTAGTAGTATACACTTTCCCCTGTCCTGTGGAAAAAACTACATAGGGCAAACAGGCAGATGCCTAAACGACCGGACAAGAGAGCACGCATCATCACTATCAGGGACCCTTGGCAGACCCCTAGCCTTGCACTGCAAACATTCTAAAAAGAACAAAAAAAAAAGGTAAAGAGAATCAAATTCACACGTGCACCGCTAAATTGCACGATGTGCAAGTATTGAAAAAAAATGACGATAGTATAAATCGGGAGATTCTTGAATCATGAAAGATAAGTCGAACAGCAGTGCAATCTGTAAGCGCGCCGTGAGTGGCCTTGACAAGAAAAGTAGCAGCTTTGTTGCGGGAAACCCCAGGAAGATAAAAAGGATGAGATTTGGCGACGAAATAAAAAGCGCGGGAATTTTAATAACGAAATCAATTGGCAGTGCAACTAGGTTCACGTCGGTTCGTTCATTTCTGTGTCTGTGTTCTACAATTTTCTGCTGCTACAATCCTCGAAGAAATGAACCAACTGGCTCAGTTGAACACCCTTTTGCATTTTATGACATGTATGACACTTTACGAAGGGATATTTTACTGTAAGGCGTACCCTGAAAATAGTACGATTGCTATAAAGAAGGAGCCGCTGGAGACGGCAAACCGTGTCAGTGCCAGGAGCGTCTGCTTGCAACAATAGATTTTTTTTGTCCACCATGTCATTATTTAGAAGAAAGGTGAAGTCTGGCTAACACGGGTTTCAATACAGATACAGGTACTGTGAATGGTTAGACGGTGAAGCTATATAAAGAGGACATCAGATTTGGTGATTGGTATTGAGTAGAAAAATGGAGAAGTGTGGATGTTTGGCAAACCTGACTGTGAAGTTGGGACTCAAAGCATTTACTCAAAAGCTGAGACTATCCAGTTATATTCGGAACAGCTGGCAACCCTGAGATCACCCCCCAACGTGGAGGCGTACATAACGCCACGAGAGAAACAAAAATTGCTCATTTCTGGTTAAATAAACACATGCATATCAGTTGTATTCTATTCGAAAGAAATATGCAAGATAACTTACTTTATAATCATTCAAGCAATTTCGTTGCTCCGACACACGTTGCGTTACATTTACATTTGACACTCCCATTAGCAGCTTCGCTTGAAAAGTTGTTTGCCGCATCAGCTCCACTTGCACTGCTTCGTTCTCCTCAAAGAAAGCGGCTCCGACGCATATTGATACGCTGTTAAAAAACACCACCTGGACTCTGCTTTCGTAGTTCTGCAAGGTATGTCACTTGCAGAGATTAACACATTCTTCGCGTTGCTATTCGAGCCGCAATGATACCTGCTCGCTCAGTTTATGTACTTCAAAGCTATAATTCTACCTCAAGCAACCTATGCAGCTTTTGTCAAAATAGGTCATCAGTCAATGTAGCATAAATCAAGAGTCCTACACATTGGCAGTACTCGTATATTTCCCGTTGGAATGCTCCTTTTGTGATATGACGATTTATTAGACGTCTCACGCAATCGAGGCAGTCCACGAACGCTGATGGTGCGCACAGCGAAAAACGCAAGAGCACTTCTTCCTCTTCTTCACTACAATGGCCCCCGGAAGAGAAGATGAGCCATCCTGGCGACCTACGGCGTAGGTAGGATCAGGGGGTCATAGTATGGCTTAAGTCGGCTGACATGAACCGTGTCACGTCCGCGATGTCTAAGGTCGTGTGATGGCGTCACAGGCTCGACAACGTAGTTGACAGCCGAGGTACGGTCGATGACGCGGTAGGGACCATAATAGCGTGCAAGAAGTTTGGTTGAAAGGCCAGGGCTGTGAGGTGGTATCCACAACCAAACAAGGGAACCAGGCGGAAAATGTGGTGTAGGCACGTTACTGTCATGCCGCAGCTTTTGGCGACCTTGGGCGGCGGTCGTAAGGGTACGGGCGAGCTGCCTACAGTCCTCTGCGTATTTGGCGGCTTCAGACACTGGCGTGCATTCAGAAGCGTCGGGTCGGTATGGGAGCAGGGTGTCCATTGTACACGAGGCCGTCGGGCGTGACGAAAGCGGTCTTCTCACAGTCGTCTTCAGCCATCGGCACTTGCCAATAGCCGGAGCGAAGATCCAAAGATGAGAAGTACTCCGCGCCTTGTAGGGAGTCGAGGGCGTCATCTATCCGAGGCAGCGGATACACATCTTTACGAGTTATCTTATTGAGCCGACGGTAATCCACGCAGAAGCGTATTGAGCCGTCCTTCTTGCGTACTAATACTACAGGAGACGCCCAAGGACTCTGGGAAGGCCGAATGACGCCACGATGCAGCATATCGTCGACTTGCTCGGTAATGATTTGTCGCTCGGCTGCCGACACGCGGTATGGCCGCTGGCGTAATGGTGGATGGGAACCAGTGTGGATGCTGTGAGTGACGGTCGCCGTACGTCCCAGGGATGGTTGGTCGCAATCAAACGACGAGCGAAAATTCTGAAGAAGCGCGAGGACTTGCTGGCGGTACGCAGGTGGGAGATCGGCGTCCAAGGCAGATTCGAGAACGTCTGACGACGACGACAATGATGATGCGCACAGCAATGGAGAAGTGAGGGCGTCGAGCTCATAACAGGCCATGTCGTCGGAAGTATCGAGAATGTGAAGCGGGTCAAGGGGCTGAACACGACCAAGGGATTCTCCACGCAGTAAGGTCACAGGGGATTGAAGCGGGTTACACACAAGCATAGTGGATAATCCAGATACAGTGTTGAGGACGGCAAATGGTAGAGGGAGAGCCTTGCGACGTAGAAAAATAGGCGATGGTGTAAAAAGCACCGTAGCGTCTGGCGCGGCGGAACAAGATACGGGCACAAGAACCGACATTTCGGGTGGTATGTTCGTATCGGAGACAACTGTGAGCTTGGCGGCTTTACTTTCAGAAGGGTCAGGCAGCGAGGCTTCGGAAAGCGGGAAAAGCGCCACTTCGGCCCGAGCACAGTCGATGATGGCACGATGGTGAGACAAGAAGTCCCAGCCAAGAATGATGTCATGTGAACATGAAGGAAGCACGAAAAATTCAACAACATAAACTACGTCGGCAATGAGCACTCTTGCGGTACATTGAGCGAGCGGTGCTATATGCTGCGCACTCGCGGTACGCAGTAGCAAACCAGACAACGGCGTGGTGACCTTGCGGAGCTTACGACAAAGCTTTTCGTCCATAACAGAAACCGCAGCCCCAGTATCAATAAGCGCAATTGTGGCGGTTCCTTCAACCAAAACGTCCAGTAAATTGTGTGGCGACTGTGCAGGCCTTGTAGAAGTCGCGAAGCTGGCAGTTCGTGCCTGCAGAACTGCAGCAACTAGTTTCCCTCGCTAGGTGACTGGCGACGACGTAAGGGGGAAAGCGAGCGACGACGTGGTGACGGAGAACGATGGTTGCCGAAAGGGCGTCGAGAAGACGGCGGATACTCTGGGTCGGGATGCATGGAATGGCCGGTAGCATCGTGGGAATATCCATACCCAGGCGTTGAGACAGCAGGGTTAGAAGGTGGCATGCGACGATGGCAGAAGCGCGCGACATGGCCGGCGAAACCGCAAGCGAAACATATGGGTCGGTTGTCGCGTGTGCGCCAAGGGTTCTGAATTGGGCTTCGAGGCGGAATAGGAGGCGACACGGGAGTTGGCACTGCTTGAGGTCGCACTGTCGCAGGAAATGCGAATGTCGGCGGCGCAGGTCGCGCTGCGACTGCGGCATAGGTCAGAGGTGCCGCCACGGGAGGACATGGTTGAGCCAAAGGTAGCGAGTCGGCAAGTTCCTCGCGAATGGCTCTCCTAATGGGAGCAGCCAGAGATGTGTCAGGCTGTAGGGGTCGATCGCTGAGAGGCAGCATAGACAGTTGGCGCGCCACCTCCTCACGAATAAAATCCTTAATCTGAACGGAGAGTGAGGATTCAGGCGAGGAGTTGGAGGGAAGCGTGAGGCCCGAGAGAGAGTGGCCGGGTGCAACAGCGCTGCGCGCAAGGACCCTCTGGCGACGCAGCTCATCGAAGCTCTGGCAAAGAGTGACGACAGCTGCGACAGATGAAGGGTTTCGCGCGAGAAGCATTTGAAATGCATCGTCCTCGATGCCCTTGAGGATGTGCTTCACCTTGTCCTCTTCACTCATGGTAGAATCGACGCGGGCGCAAATATCGACGACATCCTCTATGTAGCTGGTGTACGTCTCGCCGGGCTGTTGAGCGCGCTGGCGTAGACGCTGTTCAGCACGGAGCTTTCGTAAGGCTGGGCGGCCGAAGACTTCCGTGAATGCTGCCTTGAAAGCGGACCAGGTTTGGAGGTCCCGCTCATGATTGCGGAACCAGAGGTTCGCAACGTCAGCAAGATAGAAGATGACGGAACGTAACTTCGTCGGGTCATCACACTTGTTGTTCTCACTGACGCGCTCATAGGTAGAGAGCCAATCTTCCACGTCAGTCTCACCGGCTCCGCTGAAGACGGGGGGGTCCCGCTGCCGCTGGACGGCACCGCAAATGATGGGCGCGGCGGAATCTGCTGGCGGATTGTCGGTAGGCTCGAGCATGGTAGCGGCTGAAGCAGTCGGCAACGTTCGGCTGCGAAGTTCCAGGGTGAGGTCGGGGATTGCAGCACCTCCACCAAATGTGATATGACGATTTATTAGACGTCTCACGCAATCGAGGCAGTCCACGAACGCTGATGGTGCGCACAGCGACAGACGCAAGAGCACTTCTTCCTCTTCTTCACTACACTTTAAATACCATTTTTTGAACTAAAGCGTGCAAAAAAGGTGTTTTTCATTCTTTTTTTTTTTTCTGCTTGACATAAGAGCAGGCGCATCTGATAGGACGATGCTGCGCTATTACGGGGAGTACGTGTTGCAGTGAAGGCAATGACACGCATGTTGATCTGAATTGCGTACGAGTGGTTAGTGTTCATTCGCACCGGGAACTCACAGAGGTTCTCCCAATTAATGAATCAAGCATAATTTCTTTTCCGCCTGTACATATTTCCCCCTGTACGCCTGTACAGTTCACATATACGTATTGTTAAGGGTTTGTAATGTAATAATTGTCACTCATCGTATTCTATCTCCTAATCATTCCAATATTAATCGTGCACTATTTCTTTTGACCTTTAGTTATGCATTGTCAAGTGTACCCAATCTTCACTTTTATTTGTGTATTGCCAACTGTATGTAATGTGATGGCGTGTACTGTCTGCATTGTTTTTACTTGCCATTGTTACGTTTCGTTGTGGCGCTATTGAAAACTCTCTTGCACTGAATAATTATTGTACCACAACATTTATATGTAATCATGTTTCTGTACAATGTTGATTGTGCGACTCACTGCCGCAATGTAAAACGGGGGCTAAGGGCACCACAAGCTGCGTCGTTGCAGCTTTTATCTTAGCCCTCACCATTGTTTTATTTTCGTAATGAAAACAAATAAAGAAAGATAGAAACGTCGTGCAACCAAGTTGGTCACAGAGCGACCGGTCGCAAATGATCGCTTTCATCGAAATGCGGCTGTTTTGAGTCTGCTGAATCATTCAGTGGCGCATGACCGCATACGCTGATGGTTATCTTGCGCGGTGATGGCGACGCAGCCATACGAGAGCGGCATCAATCCCGAGAAATTTCGGCGTGATGACAGACAGGTCGCGCTTGCCGGGGTGAACCTCTGTCGCCGTGAGTCACCTGCTTGGTCGCCAGTCGCGGTCGGTCGGGAGACTTCTCGCAGTAGACGGTGCGAATGCGCCCTTCCTGAACAAAAATAACGCGAATGTTTTGCTCCTTCATGGGATGCCTGCCTGCATTATGCGCAAAATACCGCCCTACGAAGAATTATCCTACTGCTGGCGCTTACGCACCCCGGGGCTACCAAAACCCACACAAACAAGCAGCTTGACAATCTCATACACCACCTGAACAAGTAACTTAGCGCAATAAAAACACCGGCTCAAGAAAGGGAGACATAGACAAGCGCCACTCACAACTGTTTATTGGAAGGGAAGGATTCTACGTGTATATCCCGTTGTCACGCATGCGCATATCGAGCAATAAGAACGTCAACGTGTACATCAAAGGCGATTGCGCAAGAAGTAGAATTCAGCATCAAGTAATCCGATAGACGGCTCACTTATACACCGGTCTCTGTTCTTCTTGATAAAGAAGGCCTCCAGTGCAAATCTATAGAAGAGGCGGGGGCGCTCCTGCCCTAAATGGTTGTGTCAGAAAATCGAGCCTCACACCCACACGCGGGAACATGGGCCACCATATGTGCGCCCTTATCCACCTTTTTGTTTATTTTTGGCGCGTGTTCCCTTAAGCGGTCATTGACGCAACGTTTGGTTTGGCCGATATACAACTGCCCACAAGGGTGCAAGGGGATGGCATAGACAACCCCTATGGAGCATCATCATATACCACTATCGCGATGATATTGTCACGTTCTAGTGGCTGTGAACAACCACGGTGACGCAGCTGAAATCACGAAACTAACTCTTTATTGGGCGAAGCTGTGCCTAGCAGAACAAGTAGCACTCAGTAAAACGACAACGGCGAGCACAGTCATCGATCGCCAAAATATGATCTGCGGATCAGACGCGTAAGCTTACATGGCTCAATGAACCTTCCCGCGTAACAGTTGGTGCTTGAGTAAGTTCTAGAATTACGCCAATATTCGCGTTGCGCTCAAAATTTGTCTACACAAGGCTCGGTGACAACATAGGCAACATATATAACCATCGATAACATTAGAGAAACTCGCTATACAGAAAGACGCGTCTTGCACTCAGCGATAACCTTTAACATTTGTTAGCCGGTGAAATGCGATCACCGGATAAAAGATAAACAAGCATACGTGCCAATAGCGAGCGCTTCCTTCACGAGGTCGAGTGCTGACTCATCCCTTCAGGCCCCCTTCCCCACTACGCAGACTATCCACGTAGTCTAGATGCCCTTCACGACAGGAAGCAGACATCATCGTCCAAAAGATCCGCGCCACCCTAAATGACATCTGCAAGAACTCGCCCTCGGGTACTGACCACATACAATACTGCACCCTCCAAAATCTCTGTGATACGGACGTTGACACTTTAGTAACCCTATACAACGGTCACTGGCGAGTGGGCACGCTTCCTTAGGCATGGCGCCATACAGATGTCTTGCTTATCCCGAGGCCCAGAAAACCGATTTCACTTGACAATCATCGTCCCACTTTCATCCCCTCATGTATTCGCAAACTGATGGAACAGGTCATCCATAGACACCTTGAGCCCTACCTCGAAAACACTCTTATTTCCTGAAACATAACATGGCATTCGCCCCATCTTTCAACCCAGAATGTTCTGCTCGAGCTCAAGGAGGCTTCCATTTGCCGTTCCTCGCGATTAATGGTGGTTTGAACCTACAGGACGCGTGCCAGCGTGCGCCTACTTGGTTAACTATTCTCGTCTTGGTAGATATCGTTTCGTATTTTCGTGAAAGAGCCAGAGCACCGACATTTGTCGAGAGAAATCTGGGATGGCGTTCTGCTTCGTCACGTACGACCTGTCGTGCACCATCAGCTCATGTGTGAGGCGCGTGGGCGGGAGCTTTCACGCACCGTCAAGCGTACGTGTAGTTTGGCCTAAAGTCAGCTTTCGAGAACATTGCACACGACTTTATCCTCACCAACCTTGCCTAATCTCACTGCGGAACGCGGTTTACAACAGCGATCGGGGCGGTGGTGGTGGTGGTGATGTTGAAGCAGGCGGGGTTAGCCTGGCATACATAGCCGTCAATTGTTCCGCCTGATCCTCCTTTGAGTTGAGATCAGGGCTGTGTCACCAGGTGTCGATGAGCCCCGTGCCTCGCATTCATACGCGGCCGCAAGGCCATTATAGGAGCCGGCCTGCATCGCTCCCACGCAATTAATCCCAAGGAACGCGGCACCCTGCAGGGTTCGGTCCTTCCGCCGACCCTCTGCAACACGCCATCAACGTAGTGTCGATGCACGCCCGACAGGTTGCCCTTCATTGCGCTCCGAAAAAGTCGGTGCTGGTACTCCTGCAGCCTAGAAATCGGAACCCTCTCCCATAGAGCACTGCACGTACCGTTTTTTTTTTTTTTTGAGACGTGGGCCCAGCCCGAGCACAAAAGTTCCATTCTTTGGCCCACCCAAAGTCGGCCCAGAGCTTTCAAACCTGACCCGTATGCCGTCGGGGCCCGACATATTCGGGCCCGGTGCGGTTCGGTTCGACCAAAGGCCCCTAGAGCCTTTACGAAGCTATAGGTCGAGTTATCAGTTATTGTGAAGATACTTTCATGTGATCAATAGGCCGCGTCAAGTAGCTTTCTACCCTGGTTACCCTCTTCCTCCATGGTTACTCTGTAACGGTGAGAGCAATAAACAGTTCATTTCATTTTGTTCCTATCTGTACACGCACAAATTAAATTTATTCACTTATTCGATATGAAAACACAGATATATAATCGTCACAGATACATATAGGGGGAGATCGCATAGGGCAACTGCCAAGGAGAGTGGCACAAGGCCTGCTTGCTCTTACGGAAAGAGGCATAGAAAAAAAAAAAAACTGAAGATTATCAGCCAACGGCGGATTTCAATGCGTTATGTTTTCCGCTATAGTTCCTGCTAAAAAAAACGAAAACACATATTTTGATCACCCTTATCGTGTTTAAAAGTGAAATACGAACGACCGCAACATTTTCCAAATTGTAGTGCGGCAATACACAGGATGTCCCAAGTTCCCAACTATCATGCACGAAGATTTAAAACTATTCAAACATCACGCAGCTGGACAGAATCAAGGTAATGTTGTTTGCTGTGAACTCGAGATACTCACATTATATTTGGCATTCCGCCTAATTACATAAGTAGCCTGAATTAATTAACTTCTCAATATAATAATTAGGTGAGAGGTGTGAATGAGAAAATTGTGGAGCCACATGAAAACTCCCGATACAGCTTTCTGTTGTTCAATGCGTGATACATAAAAGTGCTTTTCCGAGCTTAAGAAAAGCCGTAAATACACGCAAAGTGCCTCGAGCGGCCAATCGCGCGACAATCGCGTATATATATATATATATATTCGCGGGCTTCTTTCAAACTCGGCAAAACACTTTTATGTAGCACGTATTGAGCAACAGAAAGCTGTATCGGGAGTTTTTCATGTTGCTCTAGAATTTTGTCATCCACACTTTTCCTCTAATAGATAATGTTTGGGAAGTTGAATAATTACTGAAGACTAAACATGTAATTAGGCGAAATGAAAACAAAATAATCTGAGTATCTCCAAGCGACGGCAAACAAGATTACCTTGGTTCTGTCCAGCTATATACGTGCCATTTGCATACCGTCACGTGGTAGTGAAGGTCAAGAACACAGTAGCAAAACTGGGAATGACGAAACTAACTCTTTATTAGGTTAACCTGTGCCCTGAAAAAATGGGCTACACTCAAAGCGCACACGGCGCACATAGAGGCGCTCACGGTGTGCGATCGTCGAAATCTGATCTATCGGTCAAGCACGTCGGCTTTTATACTTTATTTATCGAAGTTTCCAGAGTAATTGTTGGTACTCGCGTGTCTTTTAGAAAGTACTACACTATTCGCGTCGCGCATACAATCAGATTACACAAACTTCGGCGACAACAGATTCGATCATTGATAACATTCGAGTAAGTTCCAATCATGCAGGCGCGTCTTTCGCTGAGCGATAATTAATGCTTAAATTGTATAAGCCGGGGAAAAGCGGTCACCGGAAAAAGATAAAACAAGTACACGTGTTAATGCCTCCCTCCGAGAAATCGCCGTCCCGATGCTACAATAACAAGAAAGCTAGAACAAAACCAGCCGTAGTAAAGAAAAAAACGACAAGAAAGAAACAAAGTCCCAAATTTAGTCAGCCGGTGTGGAAAGGCTTAAGACGCACCACGTGGACGACTTCAGGCCATGGGTGGTGTGATTGCGAAATGCCGTCTGGCACGATCTCACAGTCTAGTGCGCCAATACATCGGACGAACTTGTAGGGACCGAAATATCGTCGTAACAGTTTCTCGATAAGTCCTCTTCGGCATATCGGAGTCCAGACCCAAACACGGTCGCCGAGCTGGTATTCCAAGTAGCGTTGTCGAAGATTCTAGTGCCGGCGGTCAATCCTCGGTTTGTTCTTCATGCGCAGGCGGGCGAGCTGTCGGGTTTTTTCGGCGCTCTGGAGATAGGCGGCAACGTAGAGATTCACTTCGTCGGTGACGTGCGGCCGCATGGCGTCCAGTGTCGTCGTCGGGTTCCTGCCACAAACCAGCTTGAACTGCGTGATTTGCATTGTTTCTTGCACTGCCGTGTTATAAGCGAAGATTACGTACGGCAGGACGGTAAACCATGTCTTGTTTTGGACGTCGACGTACATTGCTAGCATGTCGGCGAGGGTATTGTTTAGCCGCTCCGTATAAGACCGTTCTTCTGCGGGTGGTCGGCAGTTGTCCTCCTGTGGCTTGTCTGGCTGTATTTCAGAATGGCTTGAGTGAGCTCTGCTGTAAAGACTGGTTCCTGTCGGAGATGAGGACTTCTGGGGCACCATGTCGTAACAAGAGGTTCTCTACAAAGAATTTTGCCACTTCGGCTGCGCTACCTTTCGGCAGAGCTTTCGTTTCAGCGAAGCGCGTAAGGTAGTCCGTCGCCCACGACGATCCACTTATTTCCGGATGTTTAAGTCGGAAAGGATCCCAACAAATCCATCCCGATTTCATGCAAAAGGATGGACAGTTGGGCGAGCTGGTACCGTAACATATTCTTGGTTTAAGGGCGAACGAACACGAAGACGCGACAGGACAAGCGCTCACTCTCGACAAAATTTTTATTGGAAAGAACAACTTATACAGGGTGCCCCAGCTATCATGCAGCATGATTTAAACAAAAAGGAACGGCGTTACGCCAAGCAAACCTAGTGCATATTGTTTCCAGTACACTGGAGTAGCCGCCAGTAATTTTTTCGTTACTGAGATTTAATTAGGTAATTGTAATTATTTATCTAACTCGAAAAGTACTGTTCTAATTATAAAAGTGTCATTGAGAAAGTTGTTGAACAACATAAAAAACTCGCGATACAGCTTTCTGTTGCTCAATACTTGCTACATAAATGTGTTTTTGCGAGTGTGAAAGAAGCCCGCGAATACACGCAGAATTGCCGCGCGACTGGCCGCTCGAGGCACTTTGTGTGTATTCGCTGGCTTCTTTCAAGCTCGGAAAAACAGCATAATATTGAGGCACCGACTTCTCTGTCCAATATAAGTTTACTGCACTTGGGTGGAATGTGAGAAACAATGCCCGTGGCACATTGTACTAACAGGGACACATGCCTAACGCCACAATCAATTTTCCTGCCCCCCCCCCCCCCCCCCCGGCTCAAGATATCTCTTTATTATAGGACACAATCCCTATTCTAAAACTCTATATTAAAGGAACTGTGCCTTTGATGATGTATATTTGCTGAAATGATTTCATATTTAGCTATCATTTGTTTTTTTTCTGTTTTTAAGTAATATGTTGAAAAACTGGATGGTAGCCTGAGGCTAGGAAAGATAGCCGTGCTTGGAAGCGCCTTGCCCTTAAGTGCGCCGTCCTCGGGCGGCGGTGTTCCAGGCACGTTCCTGACGCTGTTTCGAAGGTGATCGCCAGCATCCATCAACGCTGGGTGGCGCCTTGTAGGCTCAGCTTCGAACATGTGTTTGGGCCCTTGGAATTGCGATGCCATCGGAACGGGGTGCTGTTTACGCTACGCAGCACCCCAGGCCTAGCAAGCTTGCTGTCGCTGTTATTGTTTCGCCCTTCAAGCGAAACTGTAGTTAATAGAAGGCCGCGAACATTTACGGATTTTGCTTTGTGAATGTGCAAGGAAGTGGCCACTGCTCCTTGAATACACGTTTCTCCTTTATCTTATGTCCCATACCACTGAAAGTGGGATCACCCGCTTTTTCTCCCCCTCCCCACCATCGCCTGTCTGAATGGAAATCAAGTAATCAAGTCGCAGTTTAGCCCGAAAGGCGAAGCGTCGACTGCGAGGGCAAATTAGTAGACAGCTATACGAAGTAATCTGTTGAAAAGCTGGATGCTAGCCTAAGGCTAGGAAAGATAGCTGTGCTTGGAAACGCCTTGCATCGCAATTATATAATTATATGGACATTCCAAGTGCATTTCTGCCGTAGCCGTCGTCGCCATTGGGGTTTCCCCGTGATGTTCCGTATAAAGCCCAAACACGATCGCATCGTCCCCGCCCGCCATACGCTGTATGTGCGAGGGAATGCTTACAAGGGTCAGCCGGCGATCGTGTTTGGACTTTATTCGTAACACCACGGGGAAACCCCGGCGGCGACGATGGCTACGGCAGAAATGCGCTTGGTATGCCCATATAAGCAGCAGTTTTATCGGCCGCATAAAGTTGTAAACATTCGCTTAGTAACTACACGAACGGTCTCAGGCGCGCACAATTAAACATCAACACATCTCGCTCGATGACCGCGGGAACTCGTTGTCAAAACGCTGGACTCGGGAAGTGCAGCAGGAGCAGAGAGCGAATTGACCTTCGTGCTGTCTCTCACTTCAGCGAGAAGTAAACGTTAAAAGCACAGCGCATACGAAGCTACCGGCACTCGGCACAGTCTTTCCACATCGCAGATCGCATTGAAGATGAGGCCCAAGCGGGCGCGCACTTGTACACATCACAGATCGCTTTCATGATAGGGCGCTCGCGCGGCCGCGCCGTATAAGCAGCAGCGTCTGGAGCAGAGCGCACCCCTCCCCTCTCCGCCGTCTCCCCCACCCCCCACCCCCTGACTGCGCGCGAAAGAAGTCTGCGCGCTTCCGCCATGTCTTCCTCTCTCGCGCGCGCAAGATTCAGCCGCGATCTCCCGCTGACCCTTGTAAGCTTTCCCTCGCTCATACAGCGTATATATGGCGGGTGGGGATGATGCGATCGTGTTTGGACTTTATACGGAACATCACGGGGAAATCCCGGTGGCGACGAGGGCTACGACAGAAATGCGCTTCGAATGTCCATATAATTACATAATTGCTATCGCAATAATAATAATAATAATAATAATAATAATAATAATAATAATAATAATAATAATAATGCAAAATGCTGCCCAGTAAGGACTGCTGCGTTCTGTGCTCGCGACATTTCTTCGGGAAGCAGAAATACTTTAGATGTGATTTGTATCAAATTCGTGCGCACGTGAAGTTCATCACATTGCCCGAAGAGAAACTCCAGGCACTGAACTCTCGGAGAGTACCTTTGTAATTCTTGTGTGAGTGCCAACTTAGATTATTGAAAGAGTGCAAATAGGCCCTCTCGTATTCACGCACGCACACACACACACACAATAGATACGTCCCCGCAAACAGGGCGCTGTGTGTGGGCGACATCAAGTGCGTGTGTGGGTGTGGTTACGAGTGTGCCTGTTTGCGCTCTTTTAATTATCTAAGATATGTTACCAACCAACCCAACAACAAGTTCTCTTGAAATGCCGACTGAGATACGGCAAGGCTTAAGGGCGATTTACGTTCGAGCCGCACCACGCCGCAAGCGGCACCGCACGCATGTGGTCATGGGCAGCCCGCCCTTCATGACCGTGTGGACGTCACGCAAAGTGGCCTTGAACTTTTGTCTTATGCGGAAACTGCGTCTCTACCCACTCATTGGCTATGCAATACAGGTGGGGTGCGGCGTCTTCGTGGCAAACATGGGGCTTGCTCAAAGGGAAGTGAAGCGGAGCACGAGGCCTTGGCGCCCAGGCTGCAGCGGCAGTTCTTTTACAGTGAAGCTGCTTCTGCAGAACCTGTGCCGTCGTCCGTTCGCTAAAACACACGTGACATAGCGGGAGGGGAGAGGAAACAAAGAGCTCAACCCTGTGAGAATGCTGTGCGAGGGTGCAGATGAAAAGGAGAACTGGGAGGAGGGTTGACGTAAGTCGTGTCGTCCAATACTCGCGTTGGAGGGGTGGAGGGGGAGAGCGTGAGGCGCGCCATTCAATGACGATGCACAAAAAAGTAGGTCAACGGAGGAGTGGGTGTAAGAGGAGTTCTCGTTAGCGTTGGTTGTATATACGGAGCTTTGGTCACAGACTCTTGTCTGGTAACGTCCTAGAAAAGCGGGATGAACGGTTGCGTCGACGCCCGTGGCCGTCGACGCATCCCATCCTCCGCAACGAGCTAGGAACGCCGTCGAGCATGGACGCCGACGTGTTTCATCTACCACAAGTGACGCCGTTCACAGGTACGCTGTTCAACCATCTTCACGGAGTGGAAGGGGATGGATGGATGGAACAACTTTATTATGGTCCATTGGGTCGCGCTAGTTTCCTAGCCTGAAGCGGGCCGCTCCCACCTTGGGACCGAAAGGCCTAGCCTATCGGCCGCTTCGCGGGCCCGGTGGACTGCCCTTAGCTGTTCATCTAATGTGAAGCGGTGATTTTTTGTGGTCTTTGCAAGAGTTATCCAGCACTCGCACAGGTACTCCTCGAACGCAATAAATAGTTGTACCCTTCCTGACGTGAGATCGCCAACAGAGACAGACTGCCTGGTGGATATGTGTTGTATTTAGGCGAGCGTTGCATCTAATCAAATCGCCGATTACGTGTGTTTTGTACCGTTATTCGCGTGTGCATTTCAAATGCGAATGTCATCACATACACGTCCATTATCTCTGTGATACATGGGGCACAAAGCTATTCCAAACTTTTCTATTCCAATTGTGCAATCAGCCCTCCAAGATTAGTCAAACAATTTTCGGGCCGCTCATAACTTCGTCTGTCTTTCACGCGACCTAAAAAAGAAACGCGACAGCTCCCCATGTTATATGACGTGTACACACTGAGTAAGCATGATTACACCAAACAAAAAAAATAATTATTCCCGATTCGACGCCTTTTCACCATTAACCCTTTGCTATTGGTCAAACGTTTTCGGGCTGCGCCCACTTCGCATGTCTATCACGCGATGTTACAAAAACCGCGAGAACTCACCGCGACAAAGTGACGTGTCTGCGTTAGAAATGCATTAGTATGCCGAACAAAACTGAGTATTTTTTACAGCGGTAAAGGGCTCATTCCAATAGTCGTTTCGGTTCGCGATGGTTCCGTCGCTGACGGTGCACGCCGCCGTAACCGCTATCGCCGGAAATGCAAAAAAAAAGTACCCCCGGGATCGAAGCCGCGCCCGCTCCGTGGGAGCCAGATACTCTACCACTGAGACACGCAAGCGCTTGCTATCGGCTAGCGGGAAATGCGCTATAAGGCAAGCGCGCAGGGGCAGACAAGTAGAGCCTCCGCCAGTATGGTGGCGCAATATAGGTAAGGTGCTTGCAAACGCAGCGTGCCCAACATGTAAGTTGCAGTTGTAAGGCTTGATCTGGCTCAGAAGACTGCTGCGCAGAGAGCATTACAAGCCCCAGCTCGCCGTTGACGCCGGGCGGACAGTTCAGATCGGTCTCGTCAAAACGAGGCGAACAGACTGCTGCGAAGACCCTGTTGTGCGTGGCATCCAAATTGGAGTTACTCTTAGACCGCTCCACCAGCTTACGCTGTGACTGTGCTGTGTGTGCCGTGCAGGCCTGTGACTTTTTCTGGATAGCCATAGACTGGCCCGTTCCGAAAGAAATAAAAGATGGCTGCCCGCCGATTGCTCAGGCACTCGCAACTCGCACCTGCCAGTGAGCATTGATTTATTTGCATATTACACCTTTTTGCGACGCAGTAAAATATTATCGAGCCCTTTCGGCCCGTATACGACATCGCTATGCTGCGAGAACTCTTCCTGCTGAGGATCCGTTTTAGCGACATTCTTAACCCTCCATTGCACGGCGACGCGATTTTAGACCAGCCACCGCCAGTTAAGTAAGGGGAAGTGAATCAATCGGAAACGCTGGCACCATCCTTTTTTTTTATTCACAAATTCTCCAGTTTGCTTACAGAAAAGCAGAAGGGTCAGGACTAAAGGCGCTAGCAAGCGCCTGACTGAGGCCCTGACCCCTGTACAATCTGCGCTCCAGCGACGCAATCAGGACAGTGTAAGAATAAACGAAAAGGGAGTAGGGGAAACGTGAACAAGCAAATTAAGCAGGCAAGTTCGAGAAAAAATTATACATGCAATTTAAGAAAAACAAGCACAATCATGTGCAAACATTAAAAAAACAGCATGAGCAACACAGTTTGGGCGAGTAATAAGAAACGTAATTAACCATATTTGTAGTACTGCTGTTCCAGTTCTTGACGTCACGATTTGCTACAGTACGCATCCGGGAACAAATATAGGAAACAGGGAAACAAAAACAGCCATAGTTCATTACTGTGTCTTACATATAAAAGCGCTGTACTATTCATTGGGCTCCAACTGGCATGAATAAACATTTAGAGCGAAAAACCACACATAATCCACATGAAAACCGCACATCACACCAACTAGTTATGTTCGGTAACATATTGTCACGAGCTCTCATAACAGAGGGCAGAAACAGCGCAAATGACCACGGGGACTGTCGGTGAAGAAGGAAGACGACGTTCGGCTGGTTGCTTTTGTGCCGGGCTTGCAACACGCCAACCGTTCCTTTTCATCTGCCCTGCAGATTTAAATAAACGCTTCTCGGCGTAACATTTGGTGGAGGTGCTGGGTACCTCCCACGACCGACAACGGAATCGTCCATACAAGACCTTCGGAGAAGCCGCCGCCTTGCCGGACTTTTGCCATCGGCCACCATCATGCCTAGAGAAAAAGATGCTCCCAGTACTCCATCGACAGGACCAGCTCCGATTCAACACTACCGAGAGCCACGCACGTTCTCCGCAAAAGCAGGAGAAGATGTCGATGAGTGGCTCACCCATTATGAAAGGGTAAGCCAGTACAACCATTGGAACGCCGTATCCCAACTGAAGAACGTTGTTTTCTTTTTGAGTGGCACAGCGATGGTGTGGTATGACAACCATGCGGACGCGCTAACTACCTGGGCCTGTTTCGTTGACGAGATTAAGTGTTTTGGCGATTCGGATGCCAAGAAGAAACGAGCGGAATCAACGTTAGCTCAGAGGGCTCAGGTCCCTGGAGAGACTTGCACCACATTCATCGAGGAAATTCTAAAACTGTGTAAGACCGTAAACCCCCAAATGTCAGAAGAGGATAAGGTGGGACACCTTTTGAAGGGAATCGCGGAAGATGTGTACAACTTCCTCATTGGGAAAGATAACTTGGAAACCGTATCAGATGTGATACGGCACTGCCGTACCTTCGAAACACTGAAGACTCGTCGAATTGCCCCGAAGTTTGGACGGCTAGCTAATGTGACGACTGTAGCCAGTGTGGACACGAATCCTACAACAGACTTATCGTCCACCATTCGGCAGATTGTCCGTGAGGAACTCCTTCGACACGAAGAACAAGCACGGTATGTGGCCCCACATTACAGCTCCTGCGCTTTCCGAGACGCCATGTGTGCAACCCCCTCGACTCTTTGGCAGCACTCAGTAAACGCAGCGGACTTTGGCAGCTATAGGGGTGGTCCACATCATGACCTGAACCAGCCGTCCTATAACGATTCTTTTGAACAAAGCCTTGATCAGCGCCCACGCAACGGTCGCTCACGACGACCAGCCACTGCCTATGACTCGCAACGACAGTATATTGGTTACTCTCAACGCACGGCCACGGCTGAACAGTGTCTTCAACATCCCGATGTTCGCCCTATGCCTGTGTGCTACAGTTGTGGCACACCAGGTCACATAGCTAGATACTGCACCCAACGTCGACCATCAAACTATGGGCAATCGATGCCATCTGCGTGGCACAGTGGTCGTATCATGGACAACCAGCGGCCAGGGAACTCCGCTCTAGGAAGCCACTCCCGAGAAGAAAGGCCACGTACCTACACCTTAGGAAGCTACTTTGGAGAGGGAAGACCTCGTAACCGTTCGCCTGCTTCCGACCGCACCCTGATACCACCACCAGCTTTCCGAGCGTATCGATCACCATCTCCACGGCGGCGCATCCCGTCATCATCTCCGCGGCGCCGCTTCCCGTCACCCCCGCCGGAAAACTAGCCAGCGCGACCGATGGGGGTGAGGTCGCTGGAAAATCTGTGCTGCCGACTGAGATACCTCCAACTGTTTTCATGCTGAAGAGTAGGGTTCATGTGTGTATTGACGGTGTGTCTACCATGGCTTTAGTCGACACGGGTGCAACTGTTTCCGTCATGAGCGTGCTGTTTAAAAATCTTCTGGGACGCAAAGTCATGTTTTGTTGGGAGTGGGTGGTGACTCATTATATCCGGTCGGAGTTTGCAATGTGGATGTGTCATTAGGTGGTCGAGTTTTTAACACTGAGTTTATTGTCCTTCCTCGTTCCACCCACGACGTGATTCTAGGGATCGACTTTTTACAGTTGTGTGGTGCAAATGTTGACTGCCGCACGGGAGAACTCAGTGTGGGCGAAAGTGCTTTATCGGTGATCTTGGAAAACTCACCCAACCAAGACAGTGTATTTTGCGTCTCCGAGGATACCGTTGTGCCCGCTTTATCCGCGATGGGTGTTTCAGTTGTTTGTTCTACTCGCAACCCGTTCGATGCTGCAGTGGACCCTGTACATGTGAACTGCCTAAAGAAAAACGTGTTGGTTCCTCATTGCATGGTATCGGTGCTGAATGGACGCACACGACTATGGGCGATAAATTGTTCTACTGAAGTGGCGGTGCTGCCTCAAGGCTTAAAGCTGGCCACATTTCAAGAAGACTCGCCGATACCCATCGCAGTGCTTACAGAACTTCCGGACACAGCAGAAGCCAGTAACATGCGCCCTGTGGACTCAAAATTTGTCTCCATGGTCGCTAAATCGCTCAGTGACCATAAGCGCGATGCGTTGGTGGCGCTCCTTGTGAAACACTCCTCTGTATTCAACTTCACGCAGCACGACGTCCCGACATCGATCCCTGTGTCTAGAACTCGCCACCGCATCAACACAGGATCTGCTCAACCGATTCGACAAAAACCCTATCGCGTGTCGCCCGCAGAGCGCAAGATAATCAGTGAGCAAGTCGAAGAAATGCTAACCAAAGGAGTCACTCAAGACTCATCTAGCCCTTGGCAGCACCAGTGAAATTGGTGAAAAAAAAGATGGTACGTGGCGATTCTGTGTTGATTACCGACGCCTAAACAACGTTACCAAAAAAGACGTGTACCCGCTTCCGCGAATAGACGACGCGATCGAATGCCTTTATGCGGCCTCGTACTTCTCCTCTGTTGATCTGCGGTCAGGTTACTGGCAGATTCCTATGCACAGTGAGGATAAGGAAAAAACTGCATTTGTAACGCCCGACGGATTGTTTCAATTTAACGTCATGCCTTTCGGGCTGTGCAACGCGCCCGCAACGTTCGAACGGTTCATGGACACTGTACTGCGTGGCTTGAAATGGGAAGTTTGCATGTGTTACCTGGACGACGTTGTGATCTTCGGCCGAACATTTAGTGAGCATAACAAGCGTCTGGAGTTGGTGCTGAACTGCTTGGAGAAGGCTGGCCTGGTCCTCAATTCAAAGAAGTGTCATTTTGGGGAGCGACAAGCTATTGTGCTGGGACATCAGGTCGATAAAGAAGGCATCCGACCAGATCCACAAAAGACTGTGGCTGTAGAGGCATTTAGGGAACCTCACAGTGTCAAGCAATTGCGAAGTCTTTTAGGCTTATGCTCCTACTTTCACCGATTCATTCCCAGATTTGCTGACGTGGCCCATCCTCTCACGCGCCTTCTCCAGAAAGGCGTTCCTTTTGAGTGGACCACAGAGTGCGACTCATCGTTTCGTCAATTAAAGTTTCTCTTGACGTCACAGCCTATTCTTCGCCACTTCGATCCCTCAGCACCAACAGAGGTTCACACCGATGCGAGTGGTGTTGGCATCGGCGCTGTGCTTGTTCAGCGCATCGGTGAAAGCGAGCACGTGATATCGTACGCTAGCCGCTCTTTGAGTCGCTCCGAGCGCAATTATACAGTTACCGAGCAAGAGTGCTTGGCGGTCATCTTCGCGGTGCAACGCTTTCGTTCATACCTCTACGGGCGCCCCTTCACAGTGGTCACGGATCATCATTCACTGTGCTGGCTTGTGAATCTGAGGGACCCTTCTGGTCGACTTGCGCGTTGGGCGCTCCGCCTACAGGAGTATGATTTTGTTGTTTCCTACAAGAGCGGTCGACGGCACGCTGATGCTGACTGTCTCTCTCGGATGCCACTGCCGACGACTGAATGCGACGCTGACAACTTCGACCAATACATCGCTTTTGTACCTCCGGAATTTCCTGATATGGGTACCTTCATATCCGAACAGCAGAAGGACAAGAGCTTGCAGCCACTCTTCGCGGCCGCGAAGAGTGGCTTTTATACAATTTTATTGAAGACGATTGCTTTATTAGGTCTAACATTTCCCTGTTTTCATTTAGGAGCTTAGGAATTTTATACCTCAAGCTTTGCATCCCATAATTAGTTCTAATGTTAGGTAGTTTATAGTTAATCACTCGAAAGTTGCGGTCTGTGGTCGTTTGAAGATAGATAGACTCAAAATTTGCCCAGTTTTCTTTAATTTGCCTGAACATATAAAGTGAGAGCTTCTCTGTATAGAGATGAATTGGTGGAACTAATTTATACCTTATTTTATATGGAGATGTGGTATCATTGAAGCGGACGCGTTCAAGAGCACGAACAGCTCTCTTTTGTAAAACCTCTAGTTTTTTTTTTTTTAATTGGTCTTCGTTGTAGAGCCCCATATCAGTAAGCAGTATTGTATATCAGACTGAGTTAATGCATGATATATAACCGGTTTTAATCTATTTTGAATTAAAGAACCTATTTTCCATAGTGCGCCAATTGTTCGAGATAGCTTACTTTGGAGATGGGATATGTGGTCATTCCACGATAAATATTCCTGAAAAAATACACCTAGAAACTTTATACTGCTCGTCTTTTCAAGCACTGCGTCTTCGAAACGCAGTTTGAAACTATTATGTATATGCGCGTTTCGAGCTCTGAAGATGACATATTTCGTTTTGCTTATATTCAACTGCAACTCATTTGCATCTAACCATAGTGATAGTTCTCTTAGCCATATATTAGCTTTTAATTCGGCCTCTTCCAAATTTTTACTATAGAGAAATACATTTGTATCGTCGGCGAAACGTACTATCTCCTCAGTATGGTGTATGTTGCAGATGTCATTCACATATAAAAGAAATAAAAGGGGACCTAATATCGAGCCTTGTGGTACTCCCGTTGTGATTATGTGTGGATCAGAAGAACAGCTGTTTACTGTTACGTACTGTTTGCGATTTTCCAGGTAACTTTTGATTAAATGATAAACCTGTCCCCTTAAGCCGTAACAGGGTAGCTTATTTAATAATATACAGTGAGTAACTGAGTCAAACGCTTTCTTAATATCTAAAAATATTCCCACCGTAAAGTGTTTGTTTTCAATGTTCTCAACTAATTTTTCTTTAATGCCTAGTAGCGCTAGCTCAGTCGACTTGTTTTTATGGAATCCAAACTGTTGGGGTACTATCAATTTGTGTTTTCCTAGAAAGTCAGTTATTCTTCTAAATATAACGCGTTCAATTACTTTCGAGAATACATTCAGAACGGAGATAGGACGATAGTTTCCGAAGTCATCTTTTTTTCCACCTTTGTGTACAGGAGTTACGCGTGCTACTTTTAATTCATCGGGAAAGTATCCGTCTTTAAGAATGCAGTTACAAATGTGTGCGAGGGGAACTGAAATCGTTGACGCTACAGCTTTGATCGGATCAGCCTTAATCTCATCGTGACCAGCTGCAGTTTTACTATTTATAGATTCAATTATGTTAATTATTTCGAATTCACTAGTAGGCATCCGGTATAAAGTATCAGAACAATTTATGTTCATATAACGGCTTGGGTCAACCTTTATCGTATTATTTAATTTCGTGCCGCAAGTTAGGAAATGCTGATTAAATTTGTTAGAAAGGTCTCGACCTGCGACAGTTTTGCCGGCAAATGTAATTTCATCAGGGATTAAATGGATGGGCTTTGAATGACATATTTCATTATAGATATTCCAAAATTTAGTGGAATCATCAACGCCATCAAATTTATTACCGTAAAAGTTGTCTTCTGCTTTTCTGATTTCCTTGTTTAGTTTATTGCGGCACCTTTTATATTCATTGAACTTATCGCTATCTTTCAGTCTCAAGAACTCTTGAAACAGCTTGTTCCTGTCTTGTATTCGTTTATAAATTGAAGGTGTCATCCATGGTTTTCTAACCTTTTTCTTTTTTTTCCATATAACTACTGGGAAAGCTTGGTTGTATAAATCCAGTATCTTTTCGTAAAATCTTGAAAAACAGACCGAAGAGCGGTCTTCGTTCAGGACTTCGGACCAGTCTGCATCAAGCACGATCTGCTTGAACACTTCTATTTTAGAATATCTATTTTTCTAAATTTATGGCATTTATCGTATTTTTTCTTCCTTCCTGTTTTTCCTAAGATACAAAAGACAGGTAAATGATCACTAATATCGATAGATAGCGCTCCAGTGGCTATATTGTTTTCCACACTATTTGTGTAACAAATATCTAGCATTGCTTCATGGGTAACAGTTATTCGCGTGGCACATTTTACGAGATTTTCACAACAATAACTAGACATAAGAGATGAAAACTCTTTTTCTGCAGGGCTGTTTGACAAAAGGTTAATATTTATGTCACCAGTAACTATAATCTTTTTTGAAGAAGTTGACACATATGCAAGAACATGATCAAGATATTCGAAGAAGCGCGTGGCATTTCCCGATGGAGGCCTGTATATAGCTATTAGGTAAGTGTTGCAAAACGATACTGTAACGATTTCGTAATCATTTGAAATCAATGAGTATTCTGTTTCCATAGAGCAATCAACATCATCCCTTATGTAAACAGTGACACCACCACCCTTTTTTGACCTGCGAAATACACTAAATTCCCTGTAGCCATTGAACAAATAGACATCCCTATCACTCGCAAACCATGTTTCAGTGACGCAGAGTACATCAAACTTCAATGACATCTTTTCCAATTGGCCCTCCAATTTCTTCCCCTTTGTTTTTCAAACTACGTGCATTGAAATGTAGCATAGAAAACGTATTGTGTGTCCACGCATTCTGTATTACGTACTGGTTAAAGTAATCTGGACTATACATTGAACCATCTATAGTATTTACGAGTTCAGCGAAAAATCCAACAAGTTATGCAGGCAGAACACTTATACCATCTTCTCGAGATCGCTCTCAGTAGAAATTTTAATTGCAGAGTTTCCTGGTTTCTTGCGTGTGAGCACTGTTCCGCGATGTTCCCAAACGAACTCGTAGCCTATTTCCACTGCCTTTGCGCGTGCAAGATAAAGAAGCTTCTTATTTAGCGGTGTCAAGTTTTCAAAAAAGCGGACATCCGACTCTCTTTCTCTCAGTAGCTTAGCCTTTGCCTTCCATTGCTCTTTCATCTTGCGAGTGGCAAAACGAATGATGATGGGCGGCACACGATTGGGGCGTGAGGGCAACCTGTGAATGCTATCAATGTCAGAGTCAGTCAATTCCTGTAGCCCCAGTGACTCACCCACAGAGTTTACTACGGCCAGCAAATTCTCATTTGTTATTACTTGAATGCCGTGAACCTCCAGGTTCTGTCGCCTACTATATTGCTGAAGTTCATTTAGCTCTTTCTTCAACCGAGGCATTTCTTCCCTTGCATTTCCCGCTTCTATTTCCGTCACCTTTTTCTGAAGATTATTTATCGCCTGGTCTTGCTTGTTCAACCGCGTTGCAAACTCATCATATTTATCAGAGAGCATTTGCACAGAACTCTCAATACTATCAATGGTTTGTTTCATTCCTAGAACTAATTCCATTTTCTCGGCGAGGGGCAGCAAAGTGGTTAGCATTTTCTGAATGTTGTTCAGTTTATCAACAGAGCTGGGCTCTTCCCTTGTCTTAGAGTCGTCATTTGACGATCTGCCGTGGTCAGGGTTTGCACAGGAACTGCATGGCCAGTCATTTTGCAACTGGGCATTCATCTGCTTAAACGCCTTTGCTGTCACTCCCGAACACTTTCCTACATGGAAACATGCTTCACACTCGATGCATTTCAACGATGGCTGATTGTCTGAGAAATCTTTGGCGCAAGTGCCACAAACATCACGTATCACCGAATCTTGTGAGCCCGCCATTAGAACATGTATACAAATGTCACTCGTGCGACGGCAGAGGCAGCAGCAGTGCTATCTGAATAGTGTTTTACGCAACAGTAAAGAAGTGTAATCTACCAACCTGCGAATACGGAAGCCGGGTGAAGCGTTCGAGCTGCCTGCCGCTGCCGTCGCCGAGCACAGAATAAGGGGGCGGACACGGCCGGATCGTTGAGCGGTAGTGACCTATTCCCTCGGCACTTGTCTTCGGTGTACGGCTATCGGCGAATCTGTTCAGCAGCCAAGATATAATTCCTTGATATCAAAAAACTGCATCCACGGTCGCCAAGCCTGCGAATACGGAAGGTAACACGTTAGGCCGGGTGAAGCGTTCGAGCTGCCTGCCGTCGCCGAGCACAGAATACGGTTATCTCTTTTCACTGCACTGGCTCGGACCAATCGGAACCCTCTCTACGTGAGTGTGCACCTTGCCTCTTATCACCCAATTAGATAAGAAAACCCACTCACTGTAGGCAATGTTATTCGTTTTGAAAGCGAACAAAGGTGACCTCCTATAAACGAGGAGAGCGTTTCATTAGGCTTTTCAGACAGCGCGGCGGTAACCACCGACCCAATGCTTGCGTCGGCGCTTACGCAAATTTGACGTCGGGAGATAGGAATCAAAAACAGATTGGAATAGTTTCACGTTATAAGGCCCTTGTTCACTGTGAGCCGAAATTAAAAGTGTGCGATCGCCCCGCCCCGCGTATGCGATTTGGATGTGTTTTCTCGCCGGAAACAGCGTGCGTGTATAATTGTGTCGGTTTACCGCAAGTGGAATTGGCCGACGGCCGAAGGTTGGGAAGTTGTTGGGGGGAGGTGGGCTGCCAACGATCCTGGCTAGCCAAAGAAGGGAAAAAGTCTGGCTAAGGTTGTTTGCCAACTATGTCGGCCCATGAGCTGCCAAAAGGCATGGGACCGATGTTGCTGTACAACCATTCTCCAGGGCCGGCTGCGACAGGTTGGCACGCGAAGCGGGAACTACGTCGTGCCGAAGTGTGTTGCCAACGTACTGTCCCAGGCGCAATCAAAAACAATTTCATGCCTTTTGACCCCAGCATGAGGCTTTTTCGTAAGTACCTAACTTATATTAGATTTGGCTGAATACTAATTGTGATGATTTTTTGTAATGACAAGTGCTTTTATTTTCTACTTTATTACAGGAACTTTATTATATTACATTACATGAAAACTGAACCTTGCAACGTTCAACACGCGCACCCTCTCGAGTGAGGCTAGCTGAGCAGGGCTATTTGAGGAATTATCAGGCATTGCCTGGGATATTATTGGTCTTAGTTTTTGGCAGCAGTGGCAGCACCGTATACGCATCGTCACTCTGCACCTGTGAATTTGCAGTTGCTATCAGCCGTGCGGTTCCACTCAAGTCGGGTTCTTGTTCCTGTCTGTGGCTGGCGACTACAAGCGCCGAATTCCTGCTACACTGCTTCGAAGCACCTACCTTCATCATCGTTCGCCACCTGTTCTGCGGTGCCTCTGACTGCGCAAGCGCCAGTATACTGCAAGCCCCAGATAAACCCTGCCCCTTGACTACGAAACCATTTGGCAGCCGCGGCAGCACCATGTACAGCGGTGAGCACTGTTAGGGTGAACACGCGAGCGCGTGGCCGACGGCACTATCAGCGCCGCGTAACAGCCATCGTTGGAAACATTGCACATGCGCAGCATGTGCTTTGCGAAACACTCTTTCCACCGCGCGCATCACGTCATCGATACGCTTGTTCGTCGTCTGCTAGCCGCATTTTTTGTTCGCTGAGCTGATACCTTCTGCATTTCAAGGTCCATCTGGATTGAAGATTGGCGCGTGAAGGAAAAAAGTGAGTGTAAGAGGGATAATTATTAAACTTTTTATTCAAGAAAATTGCACTTTTGCAATTCAAGTTAAACAAGACCATGAGAACAAATATAAAAACATGAGCAAATCTTATAGTGAGTCACGTGACCACTTACAGCAACGACTGCAGCTATTCTGGACGGTAACGAGTCGTAAAGTGATCGAACATATTCTCGATCGGCTTTCAGCCTTTCCCACTCGTTGCTGACTTGCGCCCACAACTGGTCCGAAGTCGCGGAATAAAGGGGCTTCCTTGCCAAAGAAGCTTTCAGACGGCCCCACACGTTTTCTATCACATTCAGGTCCGCTCCTTTCGGAGGCCATTCCAGTAGCTGCATGTGCTTCTCCGCCTGGAACTCCTTGACAGCCCGCGCCGTGTGTATCGGTGACCGGTCCTGTTCGAACAGGTAATCACCGTCTGGGAATAAACTGCTCGCATATGGCAACAGCACATTGTTCAAAATGTTGCAGTATTGTTCCGACGATAAGTGTCCACGTATACGTTGCAGGGGCCCTAAACCATATCTTGAAACAGCACCCCACACGTTCACACTCGATCTCCCACTGGCAGAAACACCTTGCACGTTGTCCGGGTCGTTCCTGCGTGGCATTGTGACGTTAACTAAAACAATTGCTTTTCAAAGCAGGAAGTTTGCCTCACCGTGTGCCTGGTAGTCTCCAAACACGCAATCTTTGGTCTTGTCGCGTCGAAAACGTCGACTCATCCGAAAAGATGATGCGACCCAACTCTTCTGATGTCCATGCTTCGTGCAGCTCAGCGAACTGCCGTCGTGCGTCCTTGTTTGCCGCCGTTAGTAATGGCTTCTGCGCTGCGACGCGACTGCGAAGGCCCGCAGTACGCAGGCGACGTCGAACAGTGGTGTCCGAAACATCCAAATCCAAGTCCTCGCGTATTGCTGGGGCTGGCAAGAAAGGGTTATGAACAGCAGCTGCAACTATGAGGGCGTCTTCATCGTCTGTGGTAGCTTTAGGGCGGGGCGCGCGGGGTGCATCCTGAATGCGACCTTCATACTTGTAGGCTTGAATTATCCTGTTCACAGTCTTCAGGGGCCTATTAACTAAAGCGCCAATATACCGCTGGGAATAACCTTTCAGGGAAAGATCGACAATTGAGCGCCGTTCATCATCGGGAACCCTAGCCATAATACGATCTGGCGACAGAATGAACGGCTGCGAGATGTTTGGTTGTTTTATATACGGCGTTGCATGCACAACAACTTTGAAGGGAACGAATAGACACGCCCCCATAGATATACAAGTTTTTTTGTCTTGTTCTGTTCAAGCACAGATGTTTAAAGAAATCTTAAAATGCAGGATGCATGGGCTTAGAAAACAAAAATGCGGCTAGCAGACGACGAACAAGTGCATTCATGACGTCATGCGCGCGGTGGAACAATTATTTCGCGGAAGGCGTGATGCGCATGCGCAATGTTTCCAGTGATGACCGTAACGGGGCGCTGACAGTGCCGTCGGCCACGCGCTCGCGTGTTCACCCTAACAGTGCTCACCGCTGTACGCATCGTAACTCTGCATCTGCGAATTTGTCGGTAAATGCACTGGTTTACTTTCCTCGGTTATTCTTTATTCTTGCAGTGGTTTCCGCTGCTGCTGCTGCTGCTGCTGCCACTGTCAATACTATCTGCATTTGTAATCCACGCCTCTGAAGTGTGAGGCGAAACGACTGCTAGTGCGATGTCGGACACATGTCCTTCGTGCGAAAAGCCCATTGCCAATAAGGGAGCGAATGTAAAGTGCGCTGAATGCGGTCATAAATACCACTTAGGTAAATGCGCAGGACTAACCTAAAAATCCTGCAAAGGCAAAAATGAAGCTGCCAGTAAAGATTGGCGTTGTCCAACATTCCGCGCTGAGCAGCGTTGCTGTTCTAGTGAATATAGTAATTTTGACATTGATATCGAAGTTATTCTTGCATCTATCAAACGAAGTTTTGAATGCTTACCTGCCCTGAAAGTAACCGTTAAGAAAATGAAACAAGCTATCAGCTTCATGTCGGATAAGTTCGATGAATTTGAATACAGAATAGACCGGCAAGATACCGAAATAAAGGCACTGAAATCGAGGGTCGCAGAGCTGGAACGAATTGATGATAACAATGAAGTCGTGCAAACGCAACTCCAGCGAGAACTGCATGAAATCGAATTTTGAAGTCGACGTCTAAACATGGAAGCACATGGAATTGTAGCGGTGCCGGGTGAGGACCGAATTGCTTCATTGAACACTGTCCCTGAAAAACTTGAGGTTTCGCACATTACGCCATGTGGTGTTGTTTACGTTCACAGGCTGCCCTCTAAAGGAGATAATATTCCCGGTATAATAGCTCGATGTGCAAGACAAACGACAAGAGACACACGGTTGACAAATAAAAGTAAGCTGCCTGAAAAATAGCACTCCGCGTGTGTACATTCAGGAAAACTTGATTCGGCATGATAGGCAACTACTTCGATTGATAAATGCTGCGGCCAGAGAAAAGGGCTATCGCTATGTTTGGCATGTGATTGGCAAGGTTCTGGTGCGAAAAACTGATGGAGCCCGAGCCGTACATGTCAAGAGCACCAAGGACTTCGAATGTCTGTAATGGACCCGCACCTTTACTTGCCACATGATATGAACGCTGTTGTGTCAAAGTTATTACCTGCTTCTGTGAAATGTATACACCTGAATACCAGGTCTGTCAGAAACAAGGTATTCCCCTTAGAAGAGATGTTTGCCGAATTTAATTTCTTATTTTCGGCAATCATGCTGACTGAAACCTGATGCACAAATGACCAAGATGTTTTCAAGCTAGAGCATTACAAAACATTCTACCTAAACCGAATCGATTCCAAAGGAGGCGGTGTTGCCGTGTTGGTTAAGAAAAATATCGAATGTCAACTAATTGAACTTTATTGCCTAATAACGTCGGACTTCGAAGTGCTTACACTACATGCTGCCAAAACAGTGCTTTCTGTCTGGTACCACCCACCGAAGAGAAGCGTTACTAAGTTCCTTGAATTTTACGACTCTTTTCTAACATTTATTACTCAAAATAATTTTATTTTGATTGCCGCTGGAGACTTGATATGGGTATGGTATTGATAACATTGATATGGGTTCTAATAATCATAATACGCGAGATTGTAGTACTGTTATCATTTGCAATGGTTTCAACAATGTAATCACTAAACCCACTAGAATCACTACTTGGTCCAGTTCAGTGTTAGACACCCTTATTACGAACTTACAACTATGTACAGCAAAATCTGGCGTGATATCGTATCATATAAGCGACGACCTGCCTGTGTTCGTCTGTATTAACGGTAGTAGATTAGACAAAAAATAGTCAGGAATATACTATCGGATTCAAATTCAAAAAATTCAAATTCTTTATTTCCAAAACAAATTTGGTGGTTGACAGGGCTAAAAGCTGCGGTCTGCAGCTTGACAGAGGCCCGGACACCATATTCAAGGCAGGGCTTGACCTCGACGTGCATGTCGAGCCGTTAAACAAAAACATACGAAACAGAAAATAACTGGTTCATCAGATAAGAATACACTATAGGAGTAAGAATACACAATACTAGATATATTACTATAAAATTTAAAAAAAATGGTTTATATACGAAGAAAAAAAATATATAAAAGGTCGAATATAATGAAGGGGAAAATAACACATACATATATATATATATATAGACACACACACATATATACACATATACGTGTGATTTCAATATGCATACACACATACACATATAATACATCAGGAAAAGATATTGCAATCTAAACACCACAGCGTCAATACAAGCAGACACAGGATGATTAGTTTCTGTTAAAAAAGAGAATTACTAATGTATGTAGCTTCACGACAATAGTGGTAGGTATGATCTAAGAAAAGAGCTGATGTAGTAATGCTAGTGTGGGCTTCGCTATATGTTCGTATTTATTGAGGATTACCGGAAGATTATATTTCAAAGACTGAAGCTTGTAAAAAGTACGGAAACGTGGTATAAGCCAAAAGTCAGGACAACGTGTACGAACATTGGTATATTGCTGAAGCAGTGCTATTGTGGTAACAAAATTTTTAAAAGTAGGTGAAGACAGATAGAATGAACGCAGAACACGAAATTCATACATATGTTGTATTTTCATAATGTTGTACAACTTAAAATAATATACTGTGGAAGCTAAATAATCGATATTTGCGATATTGCGAACAACTTTCTTTTGTAATAAACAAATCCTTGTAATATTTCTTTGTGTAGTGGTCAACCATACGAGACTACAGTAGTTAATATGAGAAGCGAACAGCGCATAATAAATCTGTTTTTTGCTTCCACTGGGAGAATTGCACGGCAACGAGATAGTGCTCCTGTGGTCATTGAAAGTTTTTGCATAAGTTGTCAACATGCGAATCCCATGAAGATTTGAGCTAAATGTTACTCCGAGAATTTTATATTCATTAACGATTTCTATCCTGTGCCCGTCGCAGTATATATTCTGTTCTAAATTAATTACTTTATTTTTTGCACGGAAGAAAAGTACCTTGGTTATAGCTGGGTTAATTTTGAGGCAGTTCGAATGTGACCAAAATACGAGTTTCTCAAGAACATGATTACATCTTGACGCTAGGTCGGCTTCATCAGTTCAGAGAGTAGAATAGTGCTATCATCGGCATATATGATAATTTTGAGCTTGCGTCATACCTACAATATCGTTTGTATATACATTAAACAAAAGAGGACCTAAAATACTGCCTTGGGGCACACCACATTTTATATGGAGGGGAGATGAATGGTAATTGCCAATGTACGCACACTGAGTCCTGTTGGCCAAGTACGAACGGAATAGTTCGAGCTGCTTACCACGAACCCCGTAGTCCGAGAGTTTTAGTATCAGTATGTTATGGTTAAGTGAATCGAATGCTTTACTGTAATCAACGAAAAGACCAAGAGTTATATGTTTATTTCGATGTTTTGTAGTACACTTTCTTTAAGAGTTAATAAAGCTGTTTAGTAGAGCGTCCTTTCCTAAAGCCAAACTGCGCGTCGGAAAGAAGATTTATTTTGTCAAAGAAGTTAGTCAGTCGAGAAACAATATCTTTTCTAAGCCTTTAGAAAAAATTGGTACAACAGATATTGGCCTATAATTGTTGTCTCATTTTTATTGCCCCCTTTGTAATGACTGTTACCTTGGATCGTTTCAGTGCGTCAGGAATTTGACCTGATTGGATAGCGAGATTGAATATGTGAGTGAGCGCAGGCGCAATGTATTCGATAACATATTTTATGGGCTTATTTGTAGGTTATCTATATCTAAAGCCTTGCTGTTCCGTAGACCTAGAAATGTTCGATAAACTTCAGCTTCACTTATATCATGCAGAGCAAAGCTCTCAGCAGGGCAATTGTTGGGACGGTCTGATAACCTGTAGGTTACTATCTGGAAGAGCGTGTTTTAGAAACGCTTGGTTAAATGCTATCAACAAGCGCCTGACCAACTATTTCACGGTTATTGTGCGTTAACTTCGAGGGCGTTTCCGTTTTACTTTCGCGCGAGAACCCTATTTAGCACTTTCCAGCGGCGTCAGGTACTAGAGCACTGCACGGGCTCGGGCTTACCCGAAAGCCCGGGCCCGGCCCAGCCCGTGGGCCGGGCCGGGCCGGGTAGAGGAGTTTTTTCACGGGCGCGGGCCGGGCTCGGGCACGGCGTGTGCTTTTTGACCCGGGCCTGGGCCGGGCTCGGGTTTTTTGACACGGGCCCGGGCCGGGCTCGGGCTTTCTGCGAGTTATTCTCGGGCTTCTCAACTCTGAAAAACATGTATTTTTCGGTCTCGTGCCGGGTTCGGGCCGGTTTCGAGTCGGGCTCTGGCCGGGCTCGGGCTTAAGGTAAAGGGGCGGCGGGCCGGGCCGGGCGGGTAACGTAGATTATTTCCGGGCCCGGGCCGGGCCCGGGTCTCGCCATAAAGGTTTTGATCGGGCTCGGGTGGGCCGCCCAATGTAAAAACGGGCCCGGGCCGGGCCCGGGCTGCAAAAATCGGCCCGTGCAGTGCTCTAGTCCCAACTATCATGCACGAAGATTTAAAACTATTCAAACATCATGCAGCTGGACAGAATCAAGGTAATGTTGTTTGCTGTGAACTCGAGATACTCACATTATATTTGGCATTCCGCCTAATTACATAAGTAGCCTGAATTAATTAACTTCTCAGTATAATAATTAGGTGAGAGGTGTGAATGAGAAAATTGTGGAGCCACATGAAAACTCCCGATACAGCTTTCTGTTGTTCAATGCGTGACACATAAAAGTGCTTTTCCGAGCTTAAAAAAAGCCGTAAATACACGCAAAGTGCCTCGAGCGGCCAATCGCGCGACAATCGCGTATATACATATATATATATATATATATATATATATATATATATATATATTCGCGGGCTTCTTACAAGCTCGGCAAAACACTTTTATGTAGCACGTATTGAGCAACAGAAAGCTCTATCGGGAGTTTTTCATGTTGCTCTAGAATTTTGTCATCCACACTTTTCCTCTAATAGATAATATTTGGGAAGTTGAATAATTACTGAAGACTAAACATGTAATTAGGCGAAATGAAAACAAAATAATCTGAGTATCTCCAAGCGACGGCAATCAAGATTACCTTGGTTCTGTCCAGCTATATACGTGCCATTTGCATACCGTCACGTGGTAGTGAAGGTCAAGAACACAGTAGCAAAACTGGGAATGACGAAACTAACTCTTTATTAGGTTAACCTGTTCCCTGAAAAATGGGCTACACTCAAAGCGCACACTGCGCACATAGAGGCGCTCACGGTGTGCGATCGTCGAAATCTGATCTATCGGTCAAGCGCGTCGGCTTTTATACTTTATTTATCGAAGTTTCCAGAGTAATTGTTGGTACTCGCGTGTCTTTTAGAAAGTACTACACTATTCCCGTCGCGCATACAATCAGATTACACAAACTTCGGCGACAACAGATTCGATCATTGATAACATTCGAGTAAGTTCCAATCATGCAGGCGCGTCTTTCGCTGAGCGATAATTAATGCTTAACTTGTATAAGCCGGAGAAAAGCGGTCACCGGATAAAGATAAAACAAGTACACGTGTTAATGCCTCCCTCCGAGAAATCGCCGTCCCGATGCTACAATAACATGAAAGCTAGAACAAAACCAGCCGTTGTAAAGAAAAAAACAACAAGAAAGAAACAAAGTCCCAAATTTAGTCAGCCGGTGTGGAAAGGCTTAAGACGCACCACGTGGACGACTTCAGGCCATGGGCGGTGTGATTTCGAAATGCCGTCTGGCACGATCTCACAGTCTAGTGCGCCAATACATCGGATGAACTTGTAGGGACCGAAATATCGTCGTAAGAGTTTCTCGCTAAGTCCTCTTCGGCATATCGGAGTCCAGACCCAAACACGGTCGCCGGGCTGGTATTCCAAGTAGCGTTATCGAAGATTGTAGTGCCGGCGGTTAATCCTCTGTTTGTTCTTCGTGCGCAGGCGGGCGAGCTGTCGGGTTTCTTCGGCGCTCTGGAGATAGGCGGCAACGTCGAGATTCACTTCGTCGGTGACGTGCGGCCGCATGGCGTCCAGTGTCGTCGTCGGGTTCCTGCCACAAACCAGCTTGAACTGCGTGATTTGCATTGTTTCTTGCACTGCCGTGTTATAAGCGAAGATTACGTACGGCAGGACGGTAAACCATGTTTTGTTTTCGACGTCCACGTACATTGCTAGCCTGTCGGCTAGGGTATTGTTCAGCCGCTTCGTATAAGACCATTCTTCTGCGGGTGGTAGGCAGTTGTCCTCCTGTGGCTAATTGTCTGGCTGTATTTCAGAATGGCTTGAGTGAGCTCTGCTGTAAAGACCGGTTCCTGTCGGGGATGAGGACTTCTGGGGCAGCATGTCGTAGCAAGATGTTCTCTACAAAGAATTTTGCCACTTCGGCTGCGCTACCTTTCGGCAGAGCTTTCGTTTCAGCGAAGCGCGTAAAGTAGTCCGTCGCCCACGACGATCCACTTATTTCCGGATGTTTAAGTCGGAAAGGATCCCAACAAATCCATACCGATTTCATGCAAAAGGATGGACAGTTGGGCGAGCTGGTACCGTAACATATTCTTGGTTTAAGGGCGAAAGAGCACGAAGACGCGACAGGACAAGCGCTCACTCTCGACTAAATTTTTATTGGAAAGAACAACTTATACAGGGTGTCCCAGCTATCATGCAGCACGATTTAAACAAAAAGGAACGGCGTTACGCCAAGCAAACCTAGTGCATATTGTTTCCAGTACACTGGAGTAGCCGCCAGTAATTTTTTCGTTACTGAGATTTAATTAGGTAATTGTAATTATTTATCTAACTCGAAAAGCATTGTTCTAATTATCAAAGTGTCAATGAGAAAGTTGTTGAACAACATAAAAAACTCGCCATACAGCTTTCTGTTGCTCAGTACTTGCTACATAAATGTGTTTTTCCGAGTGTGAAAGAAGCCCGCGAATACACGCAGAATTGCCGCGGGACTGGCCGCTCGAGGCACTTTGCGTGTATTCGCTGGCTTCTTTCACGCTCGGAAAAACAGTATAATATTGAGGCACCTACTTCTCTGTCCAATATAAGTTTACTGCACTTGGGTGGAATGTGAGAAACAATGCCCGTGTCACATTGTACTAACAGGGACACATGCCTAACGCCGCAATCAATTTCCTGCCCCCCCCCCCTCCCCCGCTAAAGATATGTTTTTATTATAGGACACAATCCCTATTCAAAAACTCTATATTAAAGAAACTGTGCCTTTGATGATGTATATTTGCTGAAATGATTTGATATTTAGCTATCATTTGTTTTTTTTTCTGTTTTTTAAGTAATATGTTGAAAAACTGGATGGTAGCCTGAGGCTAGGAAAGATAGCCGTGCTTGGAAGCGCCTTGCCCTTAAGTGCGGCGTCCTCGGGCGGCGGTGTTCCAGGCACGTTCCTGACGCTGTTTCGAAGGTGATCGCCAGCATCCATCAACGCTGGGTGGCGCCTTGTAGGCTCAGCTTCGAACATGTGTTTGGGCCCTTGGAATTGCGATGCCATCGGAACGGGGTGCTGTTTACGCTACGCAGCACCCCAGGCCTAGCAAGCTTGCTGTCGCTGTTATTGTTTCGCCCTTCAAGCGAAACTGTAGTTAATAGAAGGCCGCGAACATTTACGGATTTTGCTTCGTGAATGTGCAAGGAAGTGGCCACTGCTCCTTGAATACACGTTTCTCCTTTATCTTATGTCCCATACCACTGAAAGAGGGATCAACCGCTTTTTCTCCCCCTCCCCACCATCGCCTGTCTGAATGGAAATCAAGTAATCAAGTCGCAGTTTAGCCCGAAAGGCGAAGCGTCGACTGCGATGGCAAATTAGTAGACAGCTATACGAAGTAATCTGTTGAAAAGCTGGATGTTAGCCTAAGGCTAGGAAAGATAGCTGTGCTTGGAAGCGCCTTGCATCGCAATTATATAATTATATGGACATTCCAAGTGCATTTCTGCCGTAGCCGTCGTCGCCACTGGGGTTTCCCCGTGATGTTCCGTATAAAGCCCAAACACGATCGCATCGTCCCCGCCCGCCATACGCTGTATGTGCGAGGGAATGCTTACAAGGGTCAACCGGCGATCGTGTTTGGACTTTATTCCGAACACCACGGGGAAACCCCGGCGGCGACGACGGCTACGACAGAAATGCGCTTCGAATGTCCATATAATTACATAATTGCTATCGCAATAATAATAATAATAATAATAATAATAATAATAATAATAATAATAATAATAATAATAATAATAATAATAATAATAATAATGCAAAATGCTGCCCAGTAAGGACTGCTGCGTTCTGTGCTCGCGACATTTCTTCGGGAAGCAGAAATATTTAGATGTGATTTGTATCAAATTCGTGCGCACGTGAAGTTCATCACATTGCCCGACGAGAAACTCCAGGCACTGAACTCTCGGAGAGTACCTTTGTAATTCTTGTGTGAGTGCCAACTTAGATTATTTTGAAAGAGTGCAAATAGGCACTCTCGTATTCACCCACGCACACGCACACACAATAGATACGTCCCCACAAACAGGGCGCTGTGTGTGGGCGACATCAAGTGCGTGTGTGGGTGTGGTTACGAGTGTGCCTGTTTGCGCTCTTTTAATTATCTAAGATATGTTACCAACCAACCCAACAGCAAGTTCTCTTGAAATGCCGACTGAGATACGGCAAAACTTAAGGGCGATTTACGTTCGAGCCGCACCACGCCGCAAGCCGCACCGCACGCATGTGGTCATGGGCAGCCCGTCCTTCATGACCGTGTGGACGTCACGCAAAGTGGCCGTGAACTTTTGTCTTATGCGGAAACTGCGTCTCTACCCACTCATTGGCTGATGCAATACAGGTGGAGTGCGGCGTCTTCGTGGCAAACATGGGGCTTGCTCAAATTGAAGTGAAGCGGAGCACGAGGCCTTGGCGCCCAGGCTGCAGCGGCAGTTCTTTTACAGTGAAGCTGCTTCTGCAGAACCTGTGCCGTCGTCCGTTCGCTAAAACCCACGTGACCTAGCGGGAGGGGAGAGGAAACAAAGAGCTCAACCCTGTGAGAATGCTGTGCGAGGGTGCAGATGAAAAGGAGAACTGGGAGGAGGGTTGACGTAAGTCGTGCCGTCCAATACTCGCGTTGGAGGGGTGGAGGGGGAGAGCGTGAGGCGCGCCATTCAATGACGATGTACAAAAAAAGGAGGTCAACGGAGGAGTGGGTGTAAGAGGAGTTCTCCTTAGCGTTGGTTGTATATACGGAGCTTTGGTCACAGACTCTTGTCTGGTAACGTCATAGAAAAGCGTGATGAACGGGTTAGGAAAGCCGCCGCCCGTGGCCGTCGATGCATCCCATCCTCCGCAACGAGCTAGGAACGCCGTCGAGCATGGACGCCGACGTGTTCCATCTCCCACAAGTGGCGCCGTTCACAGGTACGCTGTTCAACCATCTTCACGGAGTGGAAGGGGATGGATGGATGGAACAACTCTATTATGGTCCATTGGGTCGCGCTAGTTTCCTAGACTGAAGCGGGCCGCTCCCACCTTGGGACCGAAAGGCCTAGCCTATCGGCCGCTTCGCGGGCCCGTTGGACTGCCCTTAGCTGTTCATCTAATGTGAAGCGGTGATTTTTTGTGGTCTTTGCAAGAGTTATCCAGCACTCGCACAGGTACTCCTCGAACGCAATAAATAGTTGTACCCTTCCTGACGTGAGATCGCTAACAGAGACAGACTGCCTGGTGGATATGTGTTGTATTTAGGCGAGCGTTGCATCTAATCAAATCGCCGATTACGTGTGTTTTGTACCGTTATTCGCGTGTGAATTTCAAATGCGAATGTCATCACATACACGTCCATTATGTCTGTGATACATGGGGCACTATGACGTAAAGCTATTCCAAACTTTTCTATTCCAATTGTGCAATCAGCCCTCCAAGATTAGTCAAACATTTTTCGGGCCGCTCATAACTTCGTCTGTCTGTCAGTCGACCTAAAAAAGAACCGCGACAGCTCCCCATGTTATATGACGTGTACACACTGATTAAGCATGATTACACCAAACAAAAGAAAAAAATAATTATTCCTTATTCGACGCCTTTTCACCATTAGCCCTTTGCTATTGGTCAAACGTTTTCGGGCTGCGCCCACTTCGCCTGTCTGTCACGCGATATCACAAAAACCGCGAGAACTCACCGCGACAAAGTGACGTGTACGCGTTAAAGATGCATTAGTATGCCGAACAAAACTGAGTATTTTTTACAGCGGTAAAGGGCTCATTCCAATAGTCGTTTCGGTTCGCGATGATTCCGCCGCTGACGGCGTACGCCGCCGTAACAGCTATAGCCGGAAATGCAAAAAAAGTACCCCCGGGATGGAAGCCGCGCCCGCTCCGTGGGAGCCAGATACTCTACCACTGAGACAAGCAAGCGCTTGCTATCGGCTAGCGGGAAATGCGCTATAAGGCAAGCGCGCAGGGGCAGACGAGTAGAGCCTCCACCAGTATGGTGGCGCCATCTAAGTAAGGTGCCTGCAAACGCAGCGTGCCCCACATGTAAGTTGCAGTTGTAAGGCTTGATCGGGCTCAGAAGACTGCTGCGCAGAGAGAATTACAAGCCGCAGCTCGCCGTTGACGCTGGGCGGACAGTTCAGATAGTTCTCGTCAAAACGAGGCGAACAGACTGCTGCGAAGACCCTGTTGTGCGTGGCATCCAAATTGGAGTTACTCTTAGACCGCTCCACTAGCTTACGCTGTGACTGTGCTGTGTGTGCCGCGTAGGCCTGTGACTTTTTCTGGATAGCCATAGACTGGCCCGTTCCGAAAGAAATAAAAGATGGCTGCCCGCCGATCGCTCAGGCACTCGCAACTCGCACCTGCCAGTGAGCATTGATTTATTTGCATATTACACCTTTTTGCGACGCAGTAAAATATTATCGAGCCCTTTCGGCCCGTATACGACATCGCTATGCTGCGAGAACTCTTCCTGCTGAGGATCCGTTTTAGCGACATTCTTAACCCTCCATTGCACGTCGACGTGATTTTAGACCAGCCACCGCCAGTTAAGTAAGGGGAAGTGGATCAATCGGAAACGCTGGCACCATCCTCTTCATACGGTTATCTCTTTTCACTGCACTGGCTCGGACCAATCGGAACCCTCTCTACGTGAGTGTGCACCTTGCCTCTTATCACCCAATTAGATAAGAAAACCCACTCAGTGTAGGCAATGTTATTCGTTTTGAAAGCGAACAAAGGTGACCTCCTATAAACGAGGAGAGCGTTTCATTAGGCTTTTCAGACAGCGCGGCGGTAACCACCGACCCAATGCTTGCGTCGGCGCTTACGCAAATTTGACGTCGGGAGATAGGAATCAAAAACAGATTGGAATAGTTTCACGTTATAAGGCCCTTGTTCACTGTGAGCCGAAATTAAAAGTGTGCGATCGCCCCGCCCCGCGTATGCGATTTGGATGTGTTTTCTCGCCGGAAACAGCGTGCGTGTATAATTGTGTCGGTTTACCGCAAGTGGAATTGGCCGACGGCCGAAGGTTGGGAAGTTGTTGGGGGGAGGTGGGCTGCCAACGATCCTGGCTAGCCAAAGAAGGGAAAAAGTCTGGCTAAGGTTGTTTGCCAACTATGTCGGCCCATGAGTTGCCAAAAGGCATGGGACCGATGTTGCTGTACAACCATTCTCCAGGGCCGGCTGCGACAGGTTGGCACGCGAAGCGGGAACTACGTCGTGCCGAAGTGTGTTGCCAACGTACTGTCCCAGGCGCATTCCAAAACAATTTCGTGCCTTTTGACCCCAGCATGAGGCTTTTTCGTAAGTACCTAACTTATATTAGATTTGGCTGAATACTAATTGTGATGATTTTTTGTAATGACAAGTGCTTTTATTTTCTACTTTATTACAGGAACTTTATTATATTACATTACATGAAAACTGAACCTTGCAACGTTCAAAACGCGCACCCTCTCGAGTGAGGCTAGCTGAGCAGGGCTATTTGAGGAATTATCAGGCATTGCCTGGGATATTATTGGTCTTAGTTTTTGGCAGCAGTGGCAGCACCGTATACGCATCGTCACTCTGCACCTGCGAATTTGCAGTTGCTATCAGCCGTGCGGTTCCACTCAAGTCGGGTTCTTGTTCCTGTCTGTGGCTGGCGACTACAAGCGCCGAATTCCTGCTACACTGCTTCGAAGCACCTACCTTCATCATCGTTCGCCGCCTGTTCTGCGGTGCCTCTGACTGCGCAAGCGCCAGTATACTGCAAGCCCCAGATAAACCCTGTCCCTTGACTACGAAACCATTTGGCAGCCGCGGCAGCACCATGTACGCATCGTAACTCTGCATCTGCGAATTTGTCGGTAAATGCACTGGTTTACTTTCCTCGGTTATTCTTTATTCTTGCAGTGGTTTCCGCTGCTGCTGCTGCTGCTGCTGCTGCTGCCACTGTCAATACTATCTGCATTTGTAATCCACGCCTCTGAAGTGTGAGGCGAAACGACTGCTAGTGCGATGTCGGACACATGCCCTTCGTGCGAAAAGCCCATTGCCAATAAGGGAGCGAATGTAAAGTGCGCTGAATGCGGTCATAAATACCACTTAGGTAAATGCGCAGGACTAACCTAAAAATCCTGCAAAGGCAAAAATGAAGCTGCCAGTAAAGATTGGCGTTGTCCAACATTCCGCGCTGAGCAGCGTTGCTGTTCTAGTGAATATAGTAATTTTGACATTGATATCGAAGTTATTCTTGCATCTATCAAACGAAGTTTTGAATGCTTACCTGCCCTGAAAGTAACCATTAAGAAAATGAAACAAGCTATCAGCTTCATGTCGGATAAGTTCGATGAATTTGAATACAGAATAGACCTGGCAACATACCGAAATAAAGGCACTGAAATCGAGGGTCGCAGAGCTGGAACGAATTGATGATAACAATGAAGTCGTGCAAACGCAACTCCAGCGAGAACTGCATGAAATCGAATTTTGAAGTCGACGTCTAAACATGGAAGCACATGGAATTGTAGCGGTGCCGGGTGAGGACCGAATTGCTTCATTGAACGCTGTCCCTGAAAAACTTGAGGTTTCGCACATTACGCCATGTGGTGTTGTTTACGTTCACAGGCTGCCCTCTAAAGGAGATAATATTCCCGGTATAATAGCTCGATGTGCAAGACAAACGACAAGAGACGCACGGTTGACAAATAAAAGTAAGCTGCCTGAAAAATAGCACTCCGCGTGTGTACATTCAGGAAAACTTGATTCGGCATGATAGGCAACTACTTCGATCGATAAATGCTGCGGCCAGAGAAAAGGGCTATCGCTATGTTTGGCATGTGATTGGCAAGGTTCTGGTGCGAAAAACTGATGGAGCCCGAGCCGTACATGTCAAGAGCACCAAGGACTTCGAATGTCTGTAATGGACCCGCACCTTTACTTGCCACATGATGTGAACGCTGTTGTGTCAAAGTTATTACCTGCTTCTGTGAAATGTATACACCTGAATACCAGGTCTGTCAGAAACAAGGTATTCCCCTTAGAAGAGATGTTTGCCGAATTTAATTTCTTATTTTCGGCAATCATGCTGACTGAAACCTGATGCACAAATGACCAAGATGTTTTCAAGCTAGAGCATTACAAAACATTCTACCTAAACCGAATCGATTCCAAAGGAGGCGGTGTTGCCGTGTTGGTTAAGAAAAATATCGAATGTCAACTAATTGAACTTTATTGCCTAATAACGTCGGACTTCGAAGTGCTTACACTACATGCTGCCAAAACAGTGCTTTCTGTCTGGTACCGCCCACCGAAGGGAAGCGTTACTAAGTTCCTTGAATTTTACGAATCTTTTCTAACATTTATTACTGAAAATAATTTTATTTTGATTGCCGCTGGAGACTTGATATGGGTATGGTATTGATAACATTGATATGGGTTCTAATAATCATAATACGCGAGATTGTAGTACTGTTATCATTTGCAATGGTTTCAACAATGTAATCACTAAACCCACTAGAATCACTACTTGGTCCAGTTCAGTGTTAGACACCCTTATTACGAACTTACAACTATGTACAGCAAAATCTGGCGTGATATCGTATCATATAAGCGACGACCTGCCTGTGTTCGTCTGTATTAACGGTAGTAGACTAGACAAAAAATAGTCAGGAAATATACTATCGGATTCAAATTCAAATTTCAAATTCAAATTTCTTTATTTCCAAAACAAATTTGGTGGTTGACAGGGCTAAAAGCTGCGGTCTGCAGCTTGACAGAGGCCCGGACACCATATTCAAGGCAGGGCTTGACCTCGACGTGCATGTCGAGCCGTTAAACAAAAACATACAAAACAGAAAATACTGGTTCATCAGAATAAGAATACACTATAGGAGTAAGAATACACAATACTAGATATATTACTATAAAATTTAAAAAAATGGTTTATATACGAAGAAAAAAATATATAAAAGGTCGAATATAATGAAAGGGGAAAATAACACATACATATATATATACACACACACACACATATATACACATATACGTGTGATTTCACATATGCATACACACATACACATATAATACATCAGGAAAAGATATTGCAATCTAAAACACCACAGCGTCAAATACAAGCAGACACAGGATGATTTAGTTTCTGTTAAAAAAGAGAATTACTAATGTATGTAGCTTCACGACAATAGTGGTAGGTATGATCTAAGAAAAGAGCTGATGTAGTAATGCTAATGTATGTAGCTTCACGACAATAGTGGTAGGTATGATCTAAGAAAAGAGCTGATGTAGTAATGCTAGTGTGGGCTTCGCTATATGTTCGTATTTATTGAGGATTACCGGAAGATTATATTTCAAAGACTGAAGCTTGTAAAAAGTACGGAAACGTGGTATAAGCCAAAAGTCAGGACAACGTGTACGAACATTGGTATATTGCTGAAGCAGTGCTATTGTGGTAATAAAATTTTTAAAAGTAGGTGAAGACAGATAGAATGAACGCAGAACACGAAATTCATACATATGTTGTATTTTCATAATGTTGTACAACTTAAAATAATATACTGTGGAAGCTAAATAATCGATATTTGCGATATTGCGAACAACTTTCTTTTGTAATAAACAAATCCTTGTAATATTTCTTTGTGTAGTGGTCAACCATACGAGACTACAGTAGTTAATATGAGAAGCGAACAGCGCATAATAAATCTGTTTTTTTGCTTCCACTGGGAGAATTGCACGGCAACGAGATAGAGCTCCTGTGGTCATTGAAAGTTTTTTGCATAAGTTGTCAACATGCGAATCCCATGAGAGATTTGAGCTAAATGTTACTCCGAGAATTTTATATTCATTAACGATTTCTATCCTGTGCCCGTCGCAGTATATATTCTGTTCTAAATTAATTACTTTATTTTTTGCACGGAAGAAAAGTACCTTGGTTTTAGCTGGGTTAATTTTGAGGCAGTTCGAATGTGACCAAAATACGAGTTTCTCAAGAACATGATTACATCTTGACGCTAGGTCGGCTTCATCAGTTCCGGAGAGTAGAATAGTGCTATCATCGGCATATATGATAAATTTTGAGCTTGCGTCAATACCTACAATATCGTTTGTATATACATTAAACAAAAGAGGACCTAAAATACTGCCTTGGGGCACACCACATTTTATATGGAGGGGAGATGAATGGTAATTGCCAATGTACACACACTGAGTCCTGTTGGCCAAGTACGAACGGAATAGTTCGAGCTGCTTACCACGAACCCCGTAGTCCGAGAGTTTTAGTATCAGTATGTTATGGTTAAGTGAATCGAATGCTTTACTGTAATCAACGAAAAGACCAAGAGTTATATGTTTATTTTCGATGTTTTGTAGTACACTTTCTTTAAGAGTTAATAAAGCTGTTTCAGTAGAGCGTCCTTTCCTAAAGCCAAACTGCGCGTCGGAAAGAAGATTTATTTTGTCAAAGAAGTTAGTCAGTCGAGAAAACAATATCTTTTCTAAGCCTTTAGAAAAAATTGGTACAACAGATATTGGCCTATAATTTGTTGTCTCATTTTTATTGCCCCCTTTGTAAATGACTGTTACCTTGGATCGTTTCAGTGCGTCAGGAATTTGACCTGACTGGATAGCGAGATTGAATATGTGAGTGAGCGCAGGCGCAATGTATTCGATAACATATTTTATGGGCTTTATTTGTAGGTTATCTATATCTAAAGCCTTGCTGTTCCGTAGACCTAGAAATGTTCGATAAACTTCAGCTTCACTTATATCATGCAGAGCAAAGCTCTCAGCAGGGCAATTGTTGGACGGTCTGATAACCTGTAGGTTACTATCTGGAAGAGCGTGTTTTAGAAACGCTTGGTTAAAATGATCAACAAGCGCCTGACCAACTATTTCACGGTTATTGTGCGTTAACTTCGAGGGCGTTTCCGTTTTACTTTCGCGACCGAGAACCCTATTTAGCACTTTCTATGCGGCGTCAGGTTGCTGTTTCTTTATATCAGAAAACAACCGCTGATAATATCCCAACCTTGCCGACCTAAGCTCGGCGTTCAGTTTATTTCTGAAAGTTTTAAAGTCTTTCAAGTCAGATGGTGCTCTTGTACGTAAAAAGGTGTGAAATAATCGATTTTTCTTATTAATAGCTTTCCTGTGGGAAGGAGTGACCCAAGGTTTTCTTATTCGTTTTGATGGTTAGAAAGTTGTAAAAGGAAAATGTATAGTGTGTATTCGCTGAAAATTTTCAATGAACTTAGAATATGCTTCATTCACGTTTTTTATTCCGAATATAAAAGACCAATCCTGAACACTGATGTCACGCTTAAATAAAAGTAAAGCATCGTCTGATACATACTGCACTGTAATTGCGTTCCTTAGACTATTTGTATGAACTTTGGGGGGGAAGAAAATCATGAAGATTGGGCAGTGGTCACTTATGTCAGAGGCTATGGTTCCCGCATCAGTGACTCTAGTTTCCGCGTTGGTAATAAACAAATCAAGTATTGACGAAGTTAGTACAGTGATGCGTGTCGGAGTAGTGATTATATTCACAAAGCCCGAGGACGAAATGGTGTTGTTAAAATCTTGAACGCAGGTGCTGGCTTCAAGGGTATTTATATTGAAGTCTCCACCACAAACGAGTTTCAGACTATTTGTGGAAACAAATTGCAAGAAGTTTTCAAAAAAATTCATAAAGTGCCCAAAATTCCCATTTGGTGGGCGATAAACGACAGTAATGACGTCAGCATTTCGTTTCAGTGTTAGTACCTGGTAATCGTTTGTAATGCATGTATAATCTGATATTACCTCATATTCTTTAGAAGCCTTAACATAAATAGCGACGCCACCGCCCCTACGACTACTGCGATTGATAAAAAAGTTTTTGTATCCATTAAGATGGAGCATTGCACACCCGTCGTAATACCATGTTTCGGTAAGCATTAAAATACTATACTGAAAAGAGAATTCGCCTAGGAAATAGGCAATCTGGTCATGCTTAGCGAGGGCAGAGCGTGTGTTAATATGCAAAACAGAACCGTACATAGAAGAACATGGAAGAATTTCATGGGGCAATGCAAAATCGTGGTAACGCATTTTGAAAGCTTAAACTGTACGCACAAAGAGGGGGGCTAATTACACCGATGTTATCTTATTGAGGTCGTCTTCACAAGTTATGGATATGGCGCTAGAACTGTCTGACTGCCTTGCAAAAATCCTTCCATTGTGGGTCCAAACGGATCTCCACTGGCAGTCCTTCTTACGCCTAATAGCCATACTGAGAAGTCTCTTTAGTGTAGGACAAAGATGCTCATTTACATAGATAGGACTTGAACTGCCAAGTCCTAGGCTGTTATTAGTAAGCCGGGCTTTTCTCGCTTTCTTTAAAGTCATATCGCGCTTCGACCGGGACTTGAATTGCACGATAATGTTAGTTTTATCCGGATTACGCGTGGGGACGCGATGGCAAGTCTCGATATCACACTCACTGATTGGTTCTTCAATAGCATCTCCGATAGTGGACAGTATGGCAACGACACTTTCATTTTCTGTCTTAACGACTCCTTGGATTTCAAGATTGGCATTCCTAGAATATTGTTCAAGATGAACTATCTGGTTCTCCAGCTCGCCGTTCTTTCTTTCCAAGGAAACGTACTTTGCATTGATTGCCTGGTTCTCTTTCAAAAGCTGAGTGTTTTTTGCCACTTCAGCTTCAAATCTCTTCTTTAAGTCGTCTATTTCTCTATGCGCGAATTCGATGCTCTGTGTCATGTTTCGCTGCTCATTTTTCAGTAATAACATTTTTCAGTAATAACATTTTCAATAATAACAGGTCCTACGCTTGACAGGTTCCGCGAGGACGTGCTAAAGGTTGACTGGATGAATGAAAGCCAGTTAACCGATGCAAATGAAGGGTATAATGTGTTTCTTGAGCAGTTTAAAAATTTTCAGTTTAAAAAATTGATCAACTAGCAGTTTCCGTAGCGCTGCTTCAATAGTCCAAGTGCATCGCTGTAGCTTGATTCCGTCACTTGAATTCCGGCGACCGCTTCAGCAGCAGCTCCGTCAAGCTGAGAAACCAGGTAATCGAAGCTGTCCGTGTCAGACAGCCTCTGGTCCTCGTGAACACGAAAACTGAAACATATACCAGAACGGCCGCCATCGGGTGATCGTTCCATCGAAACGCACCAGTTCTAACTTCGGTAACATCGCGTCAAAGTCACGTTGTGAACGTGTCGTGTTCGTCGAGGAAGCAGCCGATTGATTCCCGTCAGATGCGGTCGGTGGCTTAGTTGTTGGAGGGGAGGAGGAAACATTGAGGATGTCACTTTGTGCTCGAGCAAGGACAAAGCACTGGTAGCTAGCTGGGTCTTCATATTCCTTGACGGAATTTGCTGTGGCTTGCTCGTCGGTCATGAATGCTTCCAAGTCCATGTTGAGTACGGACAAATCAGACTTCGTCGCCTTTAACCTGCATTGCAGCATACGAAGGGCAGAAAGGTCGAACTGTCCGCATTGAATGAGCTCGTTCACTTAGTTCACGATCCTCGTGCTTTGCGCTCGGCGGGAAGTCCGCTTGTTCTTGTTTCGCTCCATGACGGTCTAGCTGCAGAGCTGTCTCCCAGACGAAGCCGCAAGTTGCAAAGGCGCTGCGTGGCTTCACGGGTTTCGGCGCCAAAATACGATGGGAGAAAATACACTTCTGGCGGCTTCATTGGCGCAAAGCGCTAAGCCTTCCAAACATGGCGAACTCAACGTATCAAGCCTAACATCAACATTCTGCCGGTCGCGACCCCATCTCCCTCTTCGTCCTCTTCGATGCGCCGTGCGAGCGCGATCTCCAACAGCATAATGTTAGGCGGAGGTTTTCCGATAAAAACCTGCAACGTTATACAGAGCTCTACGCTATCCAGAGCAGAATTAAGGGCACCCATGCAGTCCAGCAATTGGTTTTTCTCGTTCGAGGGGTCCGCTCAAAGCCCTGCTGAATATAACGGTAATGTGTATAGCAATGCGAAAAGCGGGGAAGAAAGTGAAGACAATTGCAGGGCAAGAACTGAACGTTGGGTGCAACGCCGCTGAAAGTTAGGCGAATTCTTACTCGCCCTACTTTCAGTGGTCTTACGCTCATGTGAGCGCGCCGCGCCTTCATTTCGTGCCCACGCCTTTTTGGAGCAACCCTTAGTATAAAGACAATACCGGAGTAAAGTTTCAGAATACCTTACTGCAGTCGGGGCATATCTTTTCGAGACAGGCTTCCAAGGCTTATAGGCAGCCGCTGCGCACAAGGGCAAAACTGAATTGGCGGGTTGCCTCACAACTCCTTTATTCCTTACTTCATTTCTGGCCAGTTTGAAGCGAAGTTTCTTGCAGATAAAGGCACATAGTGCTGCAGAACAGGGTGAGGCTCTTTGTCCACGGCGGCAGAGCTGCTCTGTAGGCATTCCGACAGCTGGAAAGCACTCTTTTGATCTCAAGGTGAGCAGCCACTTGCGACGGTTCCAAGTAAGCCTAGTAAAACTCAGGCTCGGACTGAGATAACTACAACTCAGACAAGGAAATCTACAAAATATTTCTAACAGTATGAAGCCATGATTTCCGCGGCTAAGGGCCAATACTTTTTATAACACCTTTCCCAACTTGGTTAAATCAGATTCTCGAAAATTCTGGCGAGTATTAAACCCGAAAAAACAATCGTACGGTGCCTACACTTAAAAACAAAACGGCAATAACTTAAGCATAGAAGAGAGCGCAAACGTATTCTGTGATTAGTACAGAGTAGTATTTACGCCCGCAAACCCGCTTCGCAACTAATCAACGTGTACTAAAGCAGCTAGTCAGTGTACTTTTTCATCCATTATTGTCACACCACATGAAGTAGTATGAACAATTGGCAGGCTGCCCAATAAGACCAGCCCTAGTCCGGCGGCATTAGTTCCAGCTTTTAAAACTTACCGTTCACTATTCTGCTTTTCTACTTGCCTTAATATTTCAGCACTCGCTGGATTCGGTTTGCATTCCTGAAACTTGGAAATGGCCGTACGCAACGCCTGTCTTTAAATCTAGTGACAACTCCGTTCCTAACAACGGCAGGCCTATCTCTTCAACTTTGGCGTGTTAGAAACTACTGCAGCATAACCTCCATTCATAAATAATGGCGGATATAGACACAAATAACTTACTCACTAATAATCAGTCAAAATGGTTTAAGAAAAGATAGGCCTTGTCAATTACAATTTAATAATTATTAACTGATCTACACCTCTCACTGCAACAATCCTTTTACAGAGATGCCATTTTTGTTGACTTTGCGAAACCGTTTGTTTGAGTGCCCCACAATCGCCAACTACCTAAAACTGCTAACCGACAACTTGACTATAAGACAACTTAGCTAAAACCGTTCACGAGTTAAATGTGGAGTTCTCCAAGGGTCCTTCCGCAAGCCGTTGCTCTTTTATTACGATAGAAACTATATGGACACTCCAGATGCATTTCTGCCGTCGCCGTCGTGGTGAGGTTCCGTATGAATTTCAATGACAATAGAATCGTCGCCACGCGCCGTATGCTGTATGTGTGAATGAAAGCATGTAAGTGTGAGCGGGCGATCGCTGCTTAATCTCGCGCACGCAAGCGAACTAAGCGGGAAGGAAGCACGTCGTCTTCAACAGCGCGCAACGCTCCGGAAGAGGGTATAAGGAGGGGGGGGGGGGGGGGGGGGAGGGGGGGGGGGGCGGCCGCGAAGCCTACAACGTGCGGTGGACCGTCCCCCTTACGCATATCGCTTTCAAGGTACAGGGGTTCGTGCGGGAGAGAGCGGCCGCCCAGAGTATGTAGTTTTTATTTGTTCTTTACGTATACAAGCTCCAACTGTACATATTTTTATCTCACCTGATTGTCCCCTCCCCCATGTAATTATATTAATGCCCGTACGGACTTTTAGGTTATTTGAACAAATAAATTCATTGAATAAATAAAACATTAAGACAGCTTGCACCATGTTGTGCAAGGCTGGAGAAACAGCGGAGCTAGTGATCACCTATAGCTTCTTCCCGTTACACTAAGCTCAGCTAAGTTTTGCTAGGTTCGGCTATGTTTTGCTAGGCTAAGTTTTTCTGGTCGTTCAGTCGCCTACGCTCATTTTCCCGGGCTCGGAACTCAGGATTCTCGGTCCTTCGTCACTGTTTAGCAGCAGCGGCTGCCGCGCGATACTCCGAATTAGCACGCACTCACCGTATTCTTTCTCGGCTGGTGGCCCGACGAGCTTCCAGCTGAGCGGGTTCTTCTTCGGGAGTGTTGTACTTCTTCGGCCGTCCTATGTAACATTTACTCTGTGCGAAGTCTACGAGAGTTGTGTGTGTCGCCGTCGCGGCGACATGATCTTTATAATCAGTGTGACGTCATGACCAAGCTTCACAAAGTGCTGTCATGACTAAGCAAAGCCAGAATTGCGGCGCGAAACAATCACATGGCTGGGCGAAGCTGGGTAAGTGATTGCTAGGCGACCGCATTAACGGCGCGGGTGTGCTGAAACGCGGTGTCAGCATTGGAACGGGGTAGAACACGGTGTCGGCATTGGAACGCGGTGTCGGTGTCGCAAGCTACGCTAAGCAAAGCTCAGTGACGTCATCGCTGGCGCGGCGGCGGAGCAGCGTTGCCGGATCTAGGAGAAGCGAGGCGGAGCTGTGGCAGGTGGTTGCTAGGCAACGCGCAGTGGCGTCTTCACTACTCGAGTTTTTGCGAACGTTACGCGGGGAAACGAAAAGCTTAAACAGCTCCACTGTTTATAAAAAAAATTCGTCGGCCTTTCCACTACGTGAAGACGGTTAACCAGCGAAGCCGAAACGTGCGGCCCCGGTGTTTATCACTGGGTTAATCGCGAAGGTTCATTTAAGTATTTCTGAGTTATCAGGTTACACACACGTTCGGTTGCGACGGAGAGAGCGACGTCACTGACGGCCGTTGTCGCTTGGGTTCGATGCCTCGAGTTTGCTTGGCGGAGTGAATAGCAGCATTCGCCTGCAATGCCGCGTGCGTTTATTCTAAATTTAATTGCTTCAAAAATGAATCTGTGCGTTACTTAAGACAATGAATAGCTCATATCTCCTTAAGCAATGGCTCATACACCCGGAAACGCCGCCTCCCCATTACGACGACAGAAGTGAAATGCCACGTGCAATGATGAGCGGCAACGCAGCCAGCTGTGGAAGGAGACGACAACGACGAAGGAAGGAGCAGTTGCACGAGCGAGTGCCGAGCACGAGCACGAGCGCAACCCGAGGGACGCCAATGAGCCAGCTGCGCAAGAAGACGACGACGCTCGAGCCAATGTTGATTATAGTTTTCTGTACACCGGCGACGGACGGACGCTTTTTCGTTTCGCCAAGCCATATAAACACTGGTTTAAAAGTGACGCAACTGCTTAGGAGATGCCCACCTTGGTTTGATTAGGTACAAAATGAAATTGGAAAGTATGAGACTTGAGGATTGACCAAATGCTTAGTCTAGGGATCGAGACTATTCACGCGACACAGCTGGCCTTTGTCCGATGTCTAACACAAAACAAAAGCCCGGGAGGCACAAAACGCTATAATTTCACCCACGATTACGATACTCCCTAATGGCACGTACACACTAGCGACAAAACGCTAGCGGTGCGCCGCCCAACCGGCTGCCACACCAACCGGCGGTGCGCCGCTGCGGAGTGCGACTGTTTTCACAACAAATCCGTGCAGGGGCGGGGCCTCGCCTCAATGACGTCACATTAAATATGAATTTCTAAGCTCTCACGTTTAAAATTGCCTTGTTGATGCTGAAACCTAAGCGGTGTGCGCATGTCGCAAGTGTAAGTGCACCTGTCATCTTCTTTCTTTAGTCCGAATTTTAACGCTACTTTTGTATTGTCAGAGATATTGTTACTGAGCGATCCATAAATGGATCAACGCGATGCTTGGCAGAGCAACGAAGACGACGATGAAGACGCTAGCACGTGGGACGGATCATACATCTCTTGCCCTAGACTCCTCCGTATATATTTCGTAAATATATCCTTCGCATCCATATCGGGTGCGGGGTACGTCGGTGCGGGGTACGTCTCGCCTCGCAACGGAACTTCGCAGCGGCCGTCGTTTCGGCCATCGGTCTGCAATGGCGGAAGACACAGCGTCTACATCAGCGCCCGCCACTTCAACGGTGGTGCTTGTGCAACCGCGGGATCCTGGCACGTTCTCCGGTTCCGGTGACGCGGTCATTGAAGACTGGCTGGCAGAGTACGAATGCGTGAGTAAGAACAACCGATGGGACCCTACCATGATGTTGTGCAAATATTATGTCCTACCTGAAAGGCACTGCGAAGGTATGGTTCGATAATCACGAAGCTGAGATTGGGAGCTGGGACATCTGCAAAGAAAAACTCCGACAATTGTTTGGGAAGCCCATTGGCCGGAAGATCGCCGCGACAAAGACGCTCGCGTTACGTGCGCAGACGGCTACTGAATCTTACGTCGCGTACATAAAAGACGTATTAGCGCTATTCCGAAAGGCCGACGTCGAGATGCCGTAGGACGACAAGGTTGGGCATATCTTGAAAGGGATCGCCGATGACGCCTTCAGCCTTTTAATGTGTAGAAATTGTTCTACAGTGCAGTCGACGCTATTATAAGAGAGTGCTGGCTCTTTGAGCAGGCTAAAAACCGGCGCATTGGCCACTCATTTGCCCGACTTCCCAACACGGCTGCAATGTCCTCTTGCGAAAACCGCACGGCTGCACAGCCGTCAATTCCACCAGATCAGCTGACAGGTATTGTGCGCCGCGAACTTGAGGCCGTGAGCCCTGCCCCAGTTCACGCCGGTGACTCGAGCTCGATTACGGCTCCATTCGTTCAAGCCATTGTCCGGCAGGACACTTGTCCGGCCAACATGGGAATTCACTCTGTGTGCATGACCGATATGTTTTACTTGTCACCGTATCGGCCACGTCGCCCGTTACTGCGCCACCCGCTGGTCCTCGGCGCCTCGAACGCCGTCTACCCCTCACCGCCGTCCCGAGAGCACCCGCTTCCCGCCTTCAACCCAGTCCTATTTCCCCAACGCCAATGTTTCCCACAGGATAAGTAGCCGCTCCCCGTCGCCGCGTGGTGACCAGTCACGCTCGCCTCCCGGCCGTCGCCCGTGGTCTCGCTCACCACAGACTCGTCGCCCGTCGTCCCCCTTCAGCCCTGCTCGTGCCTATCAGGAAAACTAAACAATGCAGGGCCCGTGGTGTGGTGGCCATTGACGACGGCCACCACAAATCCTCTTCTCACGCTGCCGACAAGACGAAGCTTGTTAGACGTTGATGTTGACGGCGTAACTATTTCTGCGCTCATCGACACTGGAGCGCACATCTCTGTAATGAGTGCAGATTTTCGTCGACGCCTTCATAAAGTGCTCACGCCTGCCGCTTCCCGCATCCTCCGCGTCGCTGATGGAGGGACTCCTGCCGTTCTTGGGATGTGCACCGCCCGCGTCTCCATTGCTGGTCATCCCACTTCCGTCGAATTAGCCGTCATCGAGAAGTGCCCCCATGACCTAATTCTCGGATAAGATTTTTTGTTCACTCATTCTGCCCTCATTGATTGTGCGACCGGTGCTCTTCAGCTTGAGCTGCCCCATCCTCCCGACAGTCCAGCTAACATAACGCCACGCTTATGCTCTCGCCACCACGTTCGTTTGCTGCCTCAAGCTGCTACATACGTTACTTTGACGTCTTCACATGGCATTCCCGATGGCGACTACGTCTTGTCTCCGATTATCAACGTCCTGTTAGCCCGCGATGTAGCCCTGGCTCACATTATTGTTTCCGTTGCTGACAATACAGTGGTCGTGCCGTTTCTCAACTTGAGCCTGTTGACTCAGGTTATCCCGCAAGGCATGTCGCTGGCCGCTATTTCCGTGCTTGACCCCTGCAAGATTGCCGCTTTGGATGCCGATGTTTCACCGCCTTCTTGCTCCGCCAACTTCGCGCCTTCGTCTCTCGATGACATTAACAAGATGATTGCTCCCGATCTGACCCAGGCGCAAGCCCAAGATCTCTACCGGGTCTTGGCGTTCTATCGTGACATCTTTGATTTTGACGGCCGCCTTCTAGGCCAAACATCTGTCGTGGCTCATCGAATAAACACTGGTGACGCCACTCCTATACGCCGACATCCATATCGCGTATCGCATCACGAACGTCAAGTCATCCAGAATGAGGTCGACAAAATTATTACAAAAGACGTCATAGAACCTTAATCTAGCCCGTGGGCCTCCCCTGTCGTTCTCGTGAAAGAGAAGGACGGCAGCGGCGTTTCTGCGTTGATTATCGGAATATGAACAAAGTCTCTAATAAAGACGTCTACCCTTTGCCTCGTATCGATGAGGCCCTCGACTGCCTTCATGGAGCCCAATATTTTTCTTCCATCGGCCTTCGGTCTGGCTATTGGCAGATTTCATTCGACCCTATGGACCGCGAAAAAACTGCATTTATTACGCCCAATGGCCTATACAAATTCAAGGTCCGACTTTGTCCGTAAAGTGCGTAAGGTCCGTCCGAGCACTTCTGAAGTTGGCTTCTCTGGTAGCTCTGATAGGGCAATTTATGTGAATGATCACCTGTCGCCCGAGAACAAAAGGTTGTTTGCTAGGGCCCTTACACTGAAAAAAACGCACAAATGGCAATTTCTGTGGACAGAAAATTGCAATATCAAGGCTCGCAAATCTAGTGAAAGTAGGGTATATCGTATTGTCAAAGAATGTGACCTAAACATCTTTGCTTAGCCACTAGATTCTGTGTTCTTTCTTTGTTTCTAGCACTTTTTTTCCACTTCCTTCCTTTCATCATGGCCCTGCTATCTCCTGAAGAGGAGAAGCACATACTAACTGAATGTAATCGTTCCTTGGTTCATTTTAACGCACGAAGCCTCCGCAAAAATTCAAATATCTATAACTTCATAATTTCACTTGCTCATTCCTTCGATATTGTTTGCGTCTCTGAAACTTGGCTCTGCACGTACGACAGATACCTTTTCGGCCTGTCATCGTATGAAGCTGAGTACTGTCACCGTTCATCAGGTAGTTATGGTGGCTCAGCAATCTTTATTAACTCTGATATACCCTACACACGCCGACAAGATCTTTTGTTTGACGTCATACAATGTGAATCCGTGTGGATTGAATTAGATCATTCTTTTTTTAATGATAATAACAACGTTATCCTGGGGTGCATTTACCGCTCTCCTTCCTCGAACGTGAGGGATTTCATTTCTGGCCTGGACACTATTCTGCATAAGTTATCATCAGAAAACAAGCGTGTTCTCTTAATTCGAGACATCCACATTAACTTGCTTAATATCGAGAATACCACATACACAGAATATTCTGATTGTTTCAGTGGCTATGGTTTTGAGTCTCTCATAACATCTCCCACTAGATGTCCTCTGCTTGGTGGTGCTTCATTTCTGGATCATGCACTTTGTAATTTCTCACCTTCTCCCTATACTGGAGTAATAGATGTCAACATTACTGATCACTATCCCATATTTATTGGATTCAACGTGGTCAAGCCCTTTAGAACACTTACTCATGTTACTTCCTAATTTGACCAGGAATAATTCCTTAATTCGATAACTTCAACTCATTGGTCTAGCGTTACATCGTTATGTGATGCAGATCAAGCCTTCAACAAGCTTTCTTCTCTTTTTCTCAAAGCCGTGCACGACTGTACAACAACAATAAAATGTAAAAAAAGATAGAAATATCCCCAGAATCCTTCGTTATCGCAGGGATTGCTAAAAAGTATGCGGAAGAAATATAACCTTTACAGAAAAGTTAAAAGGCAACCATTGAACGCTGCTTTAGCTTCGCGCTATAAGATGTATTGCAACACTCTTTCATGCCTGCTAAAGACTGCGACGAAAAATTATTACGAAATTCAATTATCTAATGACACAAACAGTTCTAAGAAACAATGGCAGCTCTTGAACGACTTCTTAAATCGCTCACCACATAGTTCACCTTTACAGAAAGTAATATATAATGGCATTACACATGACAGCCCTGACAGTGTTGCTGACGCGTTTAGTAACAACTTTTTCGAAATTTTCAGTCAAGAACATGGCACTTCGCATTGTAACCTAATTCGTTCTGACCACTCCTTCTTTCTTTTTACCGTGACACCTACTGATGTGTCTACAGCAATCGTAAATATTAAAGAGCCCAGCCCCGGTATAGATCATATTTCAGCCCCGCACTTAAAACTTGTAGTTGATGTTATTTGTGAACCACTTTCTGTAATTATAAATCTTGCGCTCAAGAATGGAATATTTCCTAACTCGCTGAAAGTAGCTAAAGTTATTCCGGTATATAAAAAGGGTGACAGACTGTCAGTTTCCAACTACCGCCCCATCTGTATTCTTTCATCCCTTAGTAAAGTTATTGAAAAAATATTTATAATTCGCCTAAGCAAATACCTGCAAAAATTTAATCTACTGAAGCCATGCCAATTCGGTTTTCGAGAAGGAAGTTCCACTAACCTTGCCCTGCGTTCCCTGACTGACTATATCAAGCGCTCTATTGATTCAGGATGCGTAGTTGGCCCAGTTTTTTTGGACTTCACAAAAGCATTTGACACCATTAATCATCTCGTCCTGTCTAACAAACTCGAAGCATACGGTATTTCAGGTCCGGCCCTCAAGTTCTTAAAAAGTTATCTACTGAACAGAAAGCACACGGTATACATATCGGGCTGTTTCTCCGCTACTAAAACAATTAACCAAGGGGTGCCTCAAGGCTCATTACTTGGTCCATTACTTTTTTTACTTTACATCAATGATCTTCCTAACAGCATACACATGGCTCACTGCGTTTTATATGCCGACGATACCACTATTTCCTTTGGTGATACATGTATTAATGCTGTTGCTGCCAAATTAAATTATGTCCTATGTAGCGTGTCCAAGTGGTGCCACGAAAATTATTTACTTATTAATCCAAATAAATCTAAATTTCTTATTTTTAAATCACCTCAACGTAAGTTAACCTCATTACCAGGCATCAGAATTGACTCGCATTTCATAAGTGTCAGTGATAGTGCATCATTCCTTGGCGTTCACCTCGATACTAACCTTAAGCTCGTTAACCATATTGCTCACATTAGAAAGATGGCAGCATTCGGCATTCGTGCATTGCTTAAAGCACGCTCATATTTCTCCCATCAGACCCTGCTTTGTCTTTACTTCGCTTTTATTCATTCTCATATCACTTATGGCATCGCATCATGGAGAAATACTTATCAGTATCATCTTTCATCCCTTCAGCATTTACAAAATCGAGCCATTCGCATTATTTTCACTGTCCTCGCGACGTCAGCGCCACTGCTTTTCTTCGTTGCAACAACATCCTATCTATTAATAACTTGTTTAGGTTTAGTCTAGTTTTGTTGTTATATAAACAATTAACAAATCAACTTGCCATCAACTTCATTGATTCAGATCTTTTAGCAAATTACAACTGTACTAGGTTTCCTGTTAACAATAATTTTTGTTACCAAAGGTTTCTACCAATTACGGTAAATCATCTTCATCCTTCTGTGCGATCACATTGTGGAATCATTTACCCATGTCCCTTAAATCCAAAGTTTCTTTAATTTCATTCAAGAATTCATTAAAAGATTATGTGTTGAATTTTTGATGTTGATGCTCGTTAAGTTGTACTAGATTTGTGTTTTTATATCCAGTGTTTATTTCTCAATTTTCTCTTTTTCGCGTTCATGCATTTTGATGTTTTGTATTCCTTTATGCTTACTGTTGTTTTTTGCGTTCATGCATTTTAATGTTTTCTATTCTTTTATGCCTAAGGTTATTTTTACTTCATATATTTGTTCCATTGGTTCGCACTGCTGCTAATCCTTGTATTATTTATTTGTAACCTTCATCGAGGGTCCCGTTGCAGTCTTGTAATTTGGAACGCTCGTCTGTATATTTTATATGCTGTCATTAACATACGATGTAATAATAATATTAAACTGATTTGATTTGATTTGAAGGTCATGTCGTTCGGACTGTTAATGCCCCAGCAACTTTCTAACGTATGATGGACTCTCTGCTGCGTGGATATAAGTGGTCCATCTCTCTATGCTATTTAGACCAAGTGATTGTCTGCTCGCCTACGTTTGAGAGCCACCTCCACCGTTTATCGGCCGATCTTGCTGTCTTCCGAAAAGCCATCCTTCAGCTGAACTCCGCCAAGTGCCGTTTCGGGCGGCGCCAGATAACTATGCTCGGTCACCTTGTCAGTGCTGGCGGTGTTCAACGAGACCCAGACAAGGTGCGAGCTGTGCAACAATTTCCCGTGCTGCGTTCAGCCAAAGACGTCCGCAGTTTCGTAGGATTATGTTCCTACTTTCGTCGCTTTCTCCTGAACTTCGCGACATCACCCGCGCTCCTATACTGAAATTTTCAAGAAGGACGTTCTTTTCATGTGGGGACCCGAACAAGCAGCGTCGTTTTCTGTCCTCGTCCGCCTACTCACTACACCACCAATGCTGGCCAATTTCGACCGCTCATCGCCTACGGAACTTCGCACTGATGCCAGTGGTCATGGAATTGGGGCTGTCCTTGGCCAAACACAGCACGGCAAGGAACGAGTCATCGCCTACGCCAGTAGCCTTCTTTCCTCGTCCGAACGAAACTCTTCCATCACTGAACGCGAGTGCCTGGCTTTAGTGTGGGCTGTCACCAAATTCATACCTTACTTGTTTGGCCGAACTTTTTTCTGTAGTTACAGAATATTATGCCCTCTGTTTTGTATCGTCGTAATCTCAGCTCAGATGGCCCAGAGCTTCTGCTTGTCCTACCTCGCCATTTACGCTCCAGCGTTCTTCAGCTTCACGACGTACCAACTGCAGGTCACCTAGGTGTCTCACGTACCTACGCCCGCATCCGACGTCAGTTTTGCTCGCCTGGCATGTACCGTTCAGTGCTCCGCTACGTCGCTGCTTGTGAAAGCTGCCAACGCCGCAAGCGCCCTTCCGTGCTGCCTGCAGGCCAGCTACAACCTATTGCTATTCCTGCAGAGCCATTCTTCCGCGTCGGCCTTGACCTTTTGGGCTCTTCCCCTACGTCCATCTCGGGAGACAAATGGGTTGCGGTCACGACTGATCACGCCACGGGCTTCGCAATCACCAGGGCATTGCCGACAAGCTGTTCTACAGACGTCGCTGACTTTCTCCTACACGGCGTTATCCTACATCATGGCGCCCCTCGGCAGCTCCTCACCGATCGCGGGAGGTACTTCCTATCAAGAGTGGTAGATGACATCCTTCGTGCCTGCTCCACTGAACATAAGCTAACCACCTCTTATCATCCGCAGACGAATGGATTGACCGAGCGCCTGAACCAAGCGCTAACCGAGATGCTGGCCATATATTTTCACCAGATCACCGTGACTGGGACTGCACATTATCATTTGTTGCCTTGGCGTACAATTCGTCACGGCATGACACCGCTGGATATTCACCGTTGTATCTACTGTTTGGTCGAACATCCTGCATTGCCCTTCCAGACTCTGCTTCCTTCGGCCCCTCAATCGCCTACTGAATAGGCCAGTGACGTCGCAGCTCGACCCCGTGCAGCTCGAGCAAACTCGAATTCCCAGTGGAAGGGGAGCGGTGTGTGAGGAGGGCATCGAGGCACCCTAGACTGCGTGTGCGTGGCCGCTCTTCCACTGTGCAGCATGCGCTCAGCCATGCCGGCCTCTGCCGCCTGTGCCGCCGACGCTCTCTGGGCTCTCGCCCGCCTCTTCCCTAAGACAACGGCATTTAGCCGTTCCGTCACGTAGCCAGCGTTTTGACAACGGTTGTGTGCGGTCACACAAACAACGCCGACAATTAACTGTTGTCGACGGCAGCGGCGTTTCGCTCGCGTTCGCACCGAAAGCGCACGGCGTTGGTGACGTGTTTATGAAGAACGTGCCAACATTTGCCGTAAACCCTACGGCGGTGTACCGTAGCGTCCATAAGGCCATGGTCCCTGTGGTCACTAAATAAATGAAAACCACCGGATCATATATATTTCTCATTCTTTAATAGTTAAAATAACCAATTACATCATGACATCTTAATAGTCATAATTGGAAAGACATACTTCCCACCATAGTACAGCTTCGCTTGTCTCCCATCTCCGTCCAAGTGGAAGGGCTGACACTTTTGCAAGCAGCATCTGAAAGACGTCATCGTCAATGCCTTTCATGATGTGCTTGATTCTTTCAGATTCGGGCATCGAGGCATTGACGCGCTTCGAGAGGTCGAGAACGTCCTCAATATAGTTTGTGAACGACTCGCCCGGCTGCTGAGCGCGCTGATGGAAACGCTGTTCGGCGCGCAACTGGTGCACGGCGGGCCATCCGAGCACATCTATGAGGGCGGCCTTGAATGCAGACCAGGTGGAAAATCTGCCTCGTGGTTTCAAACCACAGATAAGCCATATTTGAAAGGTAGAAGATGACATTGTTCAGCTTAGTGGTGTCATCTCATCGGTTGTGGACGCTTACCCTATCGTAAGTCGATATCCAGTCCTCCACATCACCGTGCCGCTGAAGGCCACCGGATCCCTCAGGTAAGGCACTCGGAGCAGACGACGGGTGGAGGGGGCGTGGAAGGTGGGGCTGTGGACGCTGGGGGCGTGGTTGCGTCTTCGTGCATAACGGGACGAAGCGTACGGGTGCGGAGTTCCCGGATGTAAGCTTGGCAGGTTGTACCCAGCAATTCCACCAATTGAAATGAGGTTTATTGGAACAGACGTAGATGTAGATCCTTCGGATATACTGGCACGGAACGGGCGGCTAAAACAGTTACGTGAGGCAGCGCTCTGAACCGTAACTTCGGCGTCGTCTTTCGTGGAGCGATCAGGATGCTGTTGCTGTTGGTGGTGTGCATAGATGTAGATGTAGAGCCTTCATCTTCGGAGCATGGTGTACGTCTTCTTCACCACAAGAAGAATGATAATGGGTCGGAGCGTATACAGCCGGCATTACCAAATCATGACCGGGAGCTCACCGCTTTCGTTGAAAAGAAGGGGTACAATCATTGCATTTTACCGGTGCTAACCTATGGGGCAAAGACATGAAGGTTAACAATTAAGCTTGAGAACAAGTTAAGGGCCGGGCAACAAGCGATAGAACGAAAAATGTTAGGCGTAACGTTACGAGAAAGGAAGAAAGCGGTGTGGATCAGAGAGCAAACTAGGGTAGCGGTAGTTGACATTAAGAAGAAAAAATTGGTTTAGGCAAGCCACGTCATTTGTAGGGGAGATAATATGTTGTCCATAAGAAATACCGAAAGCGCGGTAGGGGAAAGTAAGTGATCTCGAGTACGGCAGAAAATTAGGTGGGGTAATAAATTAGTAAAACTGCAGGCTCAACTTGGAAACAGCTACCGCAGGTCTGGGGCAATTAGTGATGGCTGGGAGAGGTCTTGGTACTGCAGCGGATATAAAACTGCCCTGATGACCCTTTAGAGCAGGCAAAATTTATCCGGAATTTTAACGCACTGTTGCTTTTGAGCCGCATTTCGCTTCGTACTGCGAGGCGACATTCATATGTTTAGCGATCGAAGTCTGTCGCCGCTTTTATACCACCACCCCCACCTTGTCCTCGTACTACATATGCAGTGACGGCACTGAACAAAGTGCGTCAGGGTAGCAAGATCGATGACAAGAACTCGTTTGATCCGAAACCAGCGATAATGTTGAACCGTTATGTGTTTCACTTGCTATACAGCGCAGTATTCTTACGAGCACTTGAACATCTGTTCTTATGATGGTGTTCAAATTATGCATATGTTGGCTCAGATCATTACTGTTATGATGACTGATTAGCCTTGACTTCTGTGAGATGCCACTTGTTCTATGACACACACCGTAGTCAGAGGTTCCAGGCCTGGGTGTCACCAACCTATGATATATTACCGGGCTCCAAAATTGATGTTCACGCGCCTTTGAGCATTTCGCCTCTGCCTAAATGCGGCCGCCTGTACCTTCAAAATGAGCTCTGGACTTGGTGCGAGGCATCATTTTGTTTTATCAGCTGAGCAGCAGCCGAGAAGAAGCGATGAATCCTCATACAATCTTAAAGTGTGATCGGCATTGAAAATTCCACGTGTGGTTGTTAAGTATATATGGTCAATGTTTCTTTCATAATTTGGGGAGTGTCGTTAGCCACGACTTCTTCCTGCATTTGTGTTTTAGGGCGGCTTTTGTAACTCTCCTCCATGCCCTCGAGAGGGATCCTGTGTGAAGGAAGCGCACATTTTGTCGCCGGTTGGCGCTAGACGGTATCGTCGACCAGCACCTTAGGAGATACTGGCTGCAGAAGGAGCTGCTGTTGAGACTATGTGAGGCATTATAACCGCACCTTCAATCGTCAGCAGCACGATTCCATGTCATCCCGATGGACGTACGGTTGCTGGTGGCCTTGCCTTCAAGCGATATGAAGTACTTAATACGCAGCTTTCTTTTAGCACGCAGCTCTTCGGCACCCTTTCCTGCGGCGAGCGTCGGCGTACCTCGTAACCAAGCAAACGAGCACTGGGAAGGATGAAAGAGCGAATGCGGAGCGCAGCTGAAATCAAAGACGGCGATAGCGAAGAGAGCGCGAGGAGAAAAGTGGAACCATGAAGCGGAAAGCGGAGAAGGGTATGGCGAAAGCGTGAGAAAAACGTAGTATCGCGCAAGAATAGCTCTGCAGTGACGATGGCTACGAGGGGACACCCGAGTAGCGCACGTCGTCTGTTCAACGATGACGCCACCGCTATATATGGAAACAAAGCATTGCATGAGCGTAGGTCTGTCTGCGGCGGCTGCTGTGAATCGCACCTACGCGTCACCCACGCGCTGCCTCTCGCTATCTCCCGATTAGCAAGGCAGTCGTGCCACCCTTCAGTTGAGTTTAGTTCAGTTCAGTTTGTTATCTAAAAAGTCCCCCGTAGGGACATTACATGATTGGTGGGTTTTTATAAAGCAGCGCAAATATCGTGATAAATAATCATTTAACTAAATGGTCTGCTACAAGTTCTATCAACGAAGATGAATAGGTGGTAGTAGTGATGTTGGGGAGAAGGCCGTTCCAGTCTGCGGCGGTTTGGAAGAAAAGTTCGGTTCGCTCCGTTTGCAAAGTGCCGCACGAGGCAGATTGCCCGCGCCTGCCAATATATTGCGAAATGAAAGCACGAATAGAGCTGCGCTCAAATTTCCGCATTTGGGAGTATCCTAATCGTCGGTGATGTTTTCCCTAATTAGTACCGAAATAAATACATTTAGTCGCTGTCTTATATAGTGGTGGTGGTCGTGTGTGGCTACAGGTTGGGCTATACTGATAGAGCTGGCTGGCAATTGCTCCGCATGAGCGCCTATTTCAGCGCCATATATGTCACCTTGTGTCCATTAGTCCTGTCTCTCGCCCTAAATGTGGAATTCCTGACACTTCCACCTCCTTTCTTCAAACGGTGGGGCTGTGAACGGGCGAGCGTGGTTGCGCTCGTCGCCGCTGTAGCAGACGTTCGGAAAAGGAAGCTGTCGAAAATGGATGTGCAATAATTTGCCTTGCGAATATGGCCCCAACTACAGATGCGTGATGTACGATCATGTTCGAGTTGACTGCGCCAGTTTCTTTCCCTGTCGTTTGATCCAAGATTTGCTGCCTCCTAGCTCTCTTATGACGCCGTAAGTTAAATGCGCTGCCACTTCGGTTGCACCCTTATCCTAGCGTAAGAAGTTTTACAGCGATACGGTTAGCCTCTAGTTGGTCGGGATTTTTCGTGGCCGCGTGCTCAGACATAAAATTCGCATCGATTGCGATACCAAATTAGTAGACAAGCTATACGAAGTAAGGGTAGTAGTTTTATCGGCCATATAATGTTCTAAATATTCGTTTACCAACTAAATAAACAGGCACGCTGACACAGGCGCACAGGTGAACATTAACACATCTCGCTCGATGACCGCGGGAACTCGCCAAAACACTGGAGTTAGAAAGCGCGCCAGCGGCAGTGAGCAAATTGACCTTCGCACTGGCTCTCACTTCAACGCGAACTAAACGTCAAAAGCACAGAGCATACGAAGCTACCGGCACTGGCGAATGCACTTTGTACCCATCGCAGACCGCTTTGAGGATGAGGCACCCGCAGGCGCACACTTCGGCCATATCTCAGATCGCTTTTATTGCGATAGCAATTATATGGACACTTCAACCGGATTTCTGCCGTCGGCGTCGTGAGGTTCCCTATAGATAAAATCTTCGCCGCGCGCCGTATGCCCGAGCGGAAGCGTGCGGGGACGCGCGCTATCACGGAGAACTCAATCTCCCACGCGCAAGCAAGGAAGCAGGAAGCCAGCGCCGGAGGGAGCGGGGGGGGGGGGGGGGGGCGCACTTTTCTGCCAACAACCGCGCTTGTCGCTCGCTCACACCGTCTCTTATCTCCACACGGCTCTGACCTTTATGCGCCGTGCATTCGCCGCTCAGTTTCCGTTGAACCGATAGACCGCCCGTACCTTCGCCCGCTGCGGCGTATGCTTGCTGCCAGCGTTTTGACAGTCGTTGTTTGCTGTCATTCAGTGTGATCTCTTCCTGTTTGTTTGTGCGCGCTCACACCACGCTTGTTCATTCAGTTCGTAATAGTCGGGCCACATTTTCCAACGCACGCTACACATGCAATGCTGCCCGGATCGGCAGTGCAGCGCTACAGGTGTGTCCCGTCGCACGCGCTGCCCACGGGCAGCGCTTCTCATCAACACCACCGTTTCACACGCGCCTTCTCGTGGTCATCGAGTCTCTCTTCATGTCGGTCTACTTACGCCGCAGCACACCTGCTTACTTAATCAGCTCATGTTTACTACAATTCATATTGCTACCAAAGCCGCTCACCTTACTTCGTATGACATTGCTGTGTTGCTATCGCATTCATTGCTTCTCCCTTAGGGCGAAACTGTGACATATTTTAGATAGGCGCCCGCGCGGCAGCTCCGTGAAAAGCAGCCGCAGGGGCAGAACGCACCCCCCACCGTCTCTGTCGCCTCCTCCCCGTGCCCCGCGCGCGATCGAAGACTGCGCGCGGGGCGACGGCAAAATGCGACGGCAACGGCAAAAGTGCGCTTGGAGTGTCCATATAATTGCTATCGCAATAAAATGTGAGCTCATGAAAGAGACAGTGCAAAGAAACGGGAACCGCAATACTGAGCTGCTTCTTCAAGAGGCATCACATGACGTCATCAGGTGACTTCATCACTTGACGAGGACGTCATAGCGTCAGGTCACGTCTTACATGATGACGTCGTCACATAACGTCATCAGGCGGTATCATCATATCTAGATGCCGTTATCATATAATGCAACGTTTTAAGGGACGATGTCATCACAGGACCTTCGTTGTGATTACGCCATCATGCAACGTTTGATGCGATGACGTAATCGTGCTACCTGATCCTGTCAAACGTGACGTCACCACTTGGTCCCGTGGGCTTTGGTACCATCCGATGTTAACACCGGATTTTTCGCTTCATGTGCGATATAATGCTTTCGCATTTATACACGATACCCGCCTCAGTAGTGGTAGTGGCGGTTTTCCACAGCTTGGGTGCAAATCCACTTTCGCAAGGCTGGAATGGCGAGTGAATTTTTTGGCTAAGAAACTGCGTACGAACGATGGAGCTTCGTGAACTCCGCCCCAGATTTTTTATAGCCACATAGCGCGAGTGTCAACCGCGCTGCTATTCTCGACACCAGGTGCTGCCTTCTGGTGAGGAATGTGGGAGATGGAAGGAAGTAGCTGCACATGTGGTGCGTGTCGCATAATGTCTTTTCAGAGGTGTTATTTCCGCATCTGCTGAGCGAGATGTACAAAGTTTACTCGCGGGGCGGCGCTGTGCCGTCGTTGGCTGCACTAACCACCAGCGAAAGAGGAACCTGCTCTTGCAAGAGCCCTGCAATCGATGTTCACGGAAACATAAGTAGCTTGTTATAATGCAGTGATTTGGGCTTGTTGGTATGACATCGTGAGGCTTATAGCAAGTGAAAACACAAGGATGCTTGCCCGCTTCCGTGTGTGTCACGTCTTCCTTCGTCCTTGTCTTTTCACGCGCTATGAGCCTCATGACAAGAAGCTGACCAGCAGCCCCGCTGCTGCTTAGCGATAACAGCATAACAGTGCCGTTTAGGACTTTCTTTTGAGTCTGCTTGGTTCGCTTTCCAGACGGAAAGCACACGGAGGTCAACCCGTACCCGAAACCGCACTTTGGATAAGAAACAAAGGTAAGCAGAAAACGTTCGGTTACGCTTGTCGATTTTGTGATCTGCGCAGCGATTGTTTAGTGCACGGAACGTGACGGTTGCCGTGTCCTTTGTTTTTCATGCACATGAATGAGCCACTTTGGAGTACTCGTGAACGCTAAAAGAGAAAAAAAAATTAGCAGTGGCCTAGCTCAGCTATGCCAGGATATACGTAGCATGAGCTAAGTCGGCCACATCGTTCAGAACCAGTATACCTGTTGGCATGGGCGGGTAACGACACCCATTGGTAACCCTAAAGAGTGGAATCTTCTGATTAACGAGAAAGTTCTTGCACGTTGTACAAACCCGCGCCACGGTTTCACCCCACTCAGGCAGCGCCGCTAGACTCAACGTTTCACGCATGGCGCTACTTACCAGCGTCAAGTCTTTCACACACGTCGCACACATATCCAAACGGATTGTTTACGAAGTCCGTCTCGAAGGTCCGAGTCGCACTGGCGCTTTCGCTAAGTTTCACCATATAGTCTGTCAATCGGCGAGCCTTGACGTCATCGACAGCGTCTTGTTGTTGCTGCGGCTGAGATGGTCGGGCACATCGGTCAGCCTCCTGGCGACGCCGCTTTGCTCCGGTGTCACCGCAGCACGTTTAGCCTTCTTCTGTTCGCTCTTCCCACGCTCAAGCGCTAATTGCCAGGCAACTACTTCGGGATCCGATGAGTTAACCTTCTCCGCTCTTCTGCGCCGCTGAGCAGAAATTTCGCTCTCCTTCTCCATGGCTATACCACATGGCAAACGCCCAACGCAAACGATCAAGCGCCCAGCGCAAACGCCGGGGAAACGCCCGGCGCCCCAGTGGTGCGCCGTGTGACGTCACTGCTCCTCGCACATGCGCAGCACGGCTCTCCAGGAGCCACGCGAAACTGCTCAACCTCGGCCAGTGTAGCTGACGCTACAAAAATGTTGTCGCAGTTTCACCTGAAAGGCGAAGCATCAATTGCGATAGCAAATTTGTAGAGAGCTATAAGGAGTAATGATAATAGCTTTATCAGCTGTATAAACTTGGACATGCAGCAGCACCGACAACACGCAGAACTGTTGTCGACGCCGTCGGCGTTTTGCCCGCGTTCGCACAAAATGCGTGCGGCGTTGGTGACTGTTGCCGGAGCCTCTGATATAAATAGGCACTTGGTGCCGCAGGTAAACGTTGCCTCCCTTCCCTCCCCCTCCCCCCACGGCCTTTCACGCGTCGGAAGAAGGCGCGTTTGCTCTACACATATGGTGATTGTAAAGGAGGAAAGAGACGCCTACTTCTGGAGCCCTTAAGGGAGCACGGCGCAGAACGCGCGTTTGTTCTCCGCCGTGGGTTCACTCCCAGCGAAAGCGCGCGTCCCTCGCGCCCTTGCACTCGCACATACAGCGTTCGGCGGCGCGCGGCGACGATTTCATCTCCATTGACGTCATACGGAACCTCACGGCGACGGCGACGGCGACGACGACGGCGACGCCGACAGCAGAAATCTGCTTTGGAGTGTCCATATAATTGCTTTCGCAATAAAAGCATATTGACACCTATAGATGTTTATCTTTCACCGGTGGCCGCTTTCCACCGGCTAACAAATGTTAAACGTTATCGCTCGGCGCAGGACGCGCCAGTATCGGAAGTTTCTAGAACGTTATCGATGCTTCTTTCCATTGCCTGTTTTCACCGACGCTTATGTTATCTGATTGCATGACTGACGCGAATTCTCTAGAACTTTCTGGAAGACACGCGGGCATCAGGGATTAATCTAGAACCTTCGATGACTCAGGTATAAAAGCCGACGCGTTTCGCCGCTGATCAAATTTTCGACGATCGCCGACTGTGTTCGCCGTTATCGTTGTGCTTTGAGTGTACCTTGCTTTTGTGGGCACAGGTTCGCCCAATAAACAACCAGTTTCGTTGTACACAGTTTTACGACTGTTTTCTTCAGCGTCACTACTACGTGACATCTGGTGGAGGTGCTTTTGTGTCCATGCAGCGGACACCCCCGCAAAGCCGCGACCCAAGCCCGAAACCGGAGGACGAGACCAACATCGCCAAGGACCAGCGAGCTAGCCGTAGGCAGCAAGGTCTTTTGCCAGAATACGGACTTCTTCCCGAGAATACCACAGCGATCAAGGCCAAGCCAACGACCTCAATGGCAGCCCCAGCGTCCCCCATCCTGCTGCAGCAACCTCGGGAGCCACCGACCTTCCGTGGATCATCAGCTGAAGACCCTGAAACATGGCTGGAGACGTACGAGAGGACCGCGACATTCAACAAATGGAGCGACGATGACAAGCTGCGGCATGTCTATTTTTCGTTGGATGACGCTGCTCGGACATGGTTTGAGAACAGGGAGACCACCCTGGTGACTTGGGACCTATTTCGCGAGAACTTCGTGAGGACCTTCACGAGTGTCGTACGAAAAGAAAGGGCTGAAGTTCTCCTGGAAACCAGAGTTCAATTGCCGAACGAGAGCATCGCGATCTTCACGGATGAGATGACTCGCCTCTTCCGCCACGCCGACCCCGACATGTCTGAAGAAAAGAAAGTTAGGTTCTTGATGCGGGGCGTCAAAGAGCATCTATTCACTGGATTGATGCGCAACCCGCCCAAGACTGTGGCAGAATTTGTTTCGGAGGCGACAACCATCGAGAAGACGCTTGAAATGCGAGCCAGACAATACAACCGCCGTGCGCTGACAAACTACGCCGAAGCTCAAGCTCTAGGCGCCGACGACCTGCACGAGACGATCAGAGCTGTTGTACGGGAAGAACTACAGAAATTATTCCCAAGGTCGCAGCCTCAGGTGACTTCAATCGCGGACATAGTTAAAGAAGAGGTTCAGCGATCTCTGGAAGTGCCAGAAGCTCCGGCATCGCCTCAACTACAGCCGCAAGCGATGACCTACGCCGCCGTCGCCCGTCGTCACGGCCCCCCTCCGCGCTCGCGCCAGGGCCCCGTAACGCCGCAGTTCCGTCGTCCACCGCCGCCGCCGCCAGCACGCCCGCCCGTCGCCCAGCGCAGCTACCAGCGGAAGACGGACATTTGGCGCGCCCCCGACCACCGCCCGCTCTGCTATCACTGCGGGGAAGTCGGCCATGTCTACCGCCGATGCCCATACCGCGAGATGGGCCTACGAGGGTTCGCCGTCAACGCGCCACGTCCACAGCTTGGCGAGCGACCACGCGACATCGCTGACTACCTCGCCGGAGCCCAGTTCCAACCACGACGACCCTCACGCTCGCCGTCACCAGGACGTTACCTGTCGCCGCAGCGCCGACCATACACTGGCCCAGCGCGGGGCCGGTCCGTGAGCCCCTATCCGGGAAACTAAAGGCAGCAACCGATGGAGGTGTGGTTGCTGTACGACGCAATACCGAAGATCCTCCGCCGATACCGACGACGACAACTCACGCATCATCACAACGAGGTACCAGCACACCACCTAGCAAGAGCCTTGACGACAACACTTCGCCGCCGAAAGAAGACCTACCGACGCGACGTAGCAGCAGCGAAGCAAGCCGACGTAGCCGTGATCCGACGCCACGACTTAACCGCAACGCCAGACGACGGTCTACCGACTTAGACGTGGTAATCGATGGTCATAGCGTCACCGCTCTCGTCGACACTGGAGCTGACTATTCCGTCTTCAGTGGCCCGTTCGCCGCCAAGTTGAAGAAGGTGAGGACGGCCTGGCAAGGACCTGATATCCGGACAGCGGGAGGCCACCTAATAACGCCGGCTGGAATCTGCACAGCGTGAGTCACGGTTAACAATCGCACTTACCCGGCGAGCTTCGTAATCATGCAGCACTGCTCCAGGGACGTCATCCTTGGCATGGACTTTCTAAACCAACATGGTGCAGTCATCGATTTAAGGTCCAAGTCAATAACGCTTTCAACGGACAACGCGATACCACCGGATACAGACATCAGTTACCATGCCTTGAATGTGCTAAAAGAACAAGTGACCGTTCCGCCTCGCTCCAGTGTAATGATTTTCGTCGGTGCCGAAGTGCCTGCAGATATGGAGGGCATCATCGAGGGCGATCATCACTTACTGCTCGATCGTGAAATTTGCGTCGCTAGAGGCATAGCTAAGCTACGTGAAGGGAAAGCAAGAGTGATGCTCACGAACTTCAGCGACGAATACAAGCACATTAACAAAGGCACAACGGTCGCCTACATCGACGAAATAGTACAAGCCGGCAGTGCTTTTGCCTTCACGGATTCTAGTGCACCTGCAACGAAGACTGTAGTACTTGAACCAACTTTCGACGTCAATCAGAACATTCCTTGGCATAAGAAAGAACAGCTAAAAGCTCTGCTCCTGCAATACAAGGACTGCTTCTCGTCGTCGTCAAAAGTTCGACAAACCCCGGTCGCCAAGCACCGCATCATAACCGACGAATATGTCCGCCCACTCCGTCAGAGCCCGTACCGAGTTTCGGCGCGCGAACTCGAGGCCATAAGGCAACAAGTCGACGAAATGCTACGCGACGACATCGTCCAGCCGTCCAAGAGTCCTTGGGCGTCCCCCGTGGTGTTAGTGAAGAAGAAGGATGGAACCCTACGTTTCTGCGTCGATTATCGTCGCCTCAACAAGATCACGAAGAAGGACGTATACCCTCTCCCACGGATTGACGACGCCTTGGATCGACTCTACAACGCAAAGTATTTTTCGTCGATGGACCTCAAAACCGGCTACTGGCAAATCGAAGTCGACGAGAGAGACCGGGAGAAGACTGCCTTTATAACACCAGACGGACTGTTCGAGTTCAAGGTCATGCCGTTTGGTCTTTGTTCGGCACCTGCGACTTTCCAACGGGTCATGGATACAGTACTGGCAGGCTTGAAGTGGCTGACTTGCCTCGTCTATTTGGACGACGTCGTTGTGTTTGCCTCAAGCTTCGAGGAACACCACCGGCGCCTTGAAACAGTTCTTCAAGCTATCAAGACCTCCGGACTCACGTTGAAGCCAGAAAAGTGCCGCTTCGCATACGAGGAGCTCTTGTTTTTGGGCCATGTCATCAACAAGTCTGGAGTGTGCCCCTGACCCACAGAAAACTGCGGCCATCACTGAACTTTCCTCCGCCCGCTGACAAGAAGGCAGTGCGTAGATTTCTTGGCCTGTGCGCCTATTACAGGCGCTTCGTCAAGGACTTTTCACGGATCGCCGAGCCACTGACATACCTCACGAAGGCCGACGTCGAGTTCAAGTGGGAGACGCCGCAAATCGAAGCATTTGAAGAACTGAAGCGACGCCTGCAATCGCCGCCCATTCTTGTGCATTTCGACGAAAACGCCGATACCGAAGTCCACACCGACGCAAGCAGCGTAGGACTCGGCGCCGTGCTTGTGCAGAGGACTGACGGAATAGAAAGGGTTGTAAGTTACGCTAGCCGGTCGCTATCGAAGGCGGAATCAAATTATTCCACAACAGAAAAGGAGTGCCTCGCCATCATCTGGGCTACATCAAAGTTTCGCCCCTACCTCTATGGCAGGCCCTTCAAAGTTGTAAGCGACCACCACGCCTTGTGTTGGCTAGCTAACTTGAAGGATCCTTCAGGTCGCCTCGCACGATGGAGTCTGAGACTTCAAGCATTCGACATCACCGTCGTCTACAAGTCCGGCCGAAAGCATTCTGACGCCGACTGCTTGTCTCGCGCCCCCGTCGAACCGCCGCCACAGGACGACCAGGATGACGACACTTTCTTGGGACCCATCAGTGCCGACGAATTCGCTGAACAACAGCGAGCCGACCCGGAACTAAGGAGCCTTGTAGACTACCTAGAAGGCAAGGCCGTCACTGTGCCGAAGGTGTTCAGGCGAGGATTGGCGTCGTTTTTCTTGCAAAACGATATTCTCCTAAAGAAGAACTTTTCGCCTCTCCGACCCAACTACCTCCTCGTGGTGCCCTCAGCGTTGCGTCCAGAGGTTCTGCAAGCTCTCCATGACGACCCAACGGCTGGACATCTCGGTTTTTCCCGCACGCTCGCGAGAATACAAGAAAAATACTACTGGCCTCGCCTCTCTGCCGACGTCGCCCATTACGTAAGGACATGTCGAGACTGTCAGCGACGCAAAACACCACCGACAAGGCTAGCCGGACTTCTACAGCCGATCGAACCACCTCGCCGACCATTCCAGCAGATCGGGATGGACTTACTTGGGCCTTTTCCGACGTCGACGTCCGGGAATAAATGGATCGTCGTAGCTACGGACTACCTCACCCGCTACGCCGAAACAAAAGCCTTGCCCAAAGGCAGTGCCGCCGAGGTAGCCCGATTCTTCGTTGAGAACATTCTCCTGCGTCACGGTGCTCCAGAAGTCCTCATCACCGACAGAGGCACGGCCTTTACGGCAGAACTAACTCAAGCCATCCTGCGATACAGCCAGACAAGCCATCGCCGGACCACCGCCTACCACCCGCAGACGAATGGCCTCACCGAGCGCCTAAATAAGACCATCGCCGACATGCTGGCAATGTACGTCGACGTCGAACACAAGACGTGGGATGCCATCCTTCCGTACGTGACCTTCGCATACAACACGGCCGTGCAAGAAACGACGCACATGGCGCCGTTCAACCTGGTCTACGGAAGGAACCCGGCAACGACGCTTGACGCCATGCTACCGGACGTCACCGATGAGGAAAATCTAGACGTCGCCACCTATTTGCAGCGTGCCGAAGAAGGTCGACAGCTCGCCCGCCTGCGCATCAAGAACCAGCAGAGGACCGACAGCCGACACTACAATCTTCGACGACGCTACGTCGAGTACCAGCCCGGAGACCGTGTTTGGGTCTGGACTCCGATACGCCGACGAGGACTTAGCGAAAAACTCTTACGTCGCTATTTCGGACCATATAAGATCATCCGACGTATTGGCGCACTGGACTATGAGGTCGTGCCAGACGGCATTTCGCAATCACAGCGGCGCCGCGCACGACCCGAAGTCGTCCATGTGGTGCGTCTTAAGCCTTTCTACGCCCGCTGACGAACTTAGGTACTTTGTTACTTTATTTTTTTTTCTTTATTACGTCTGGTTTTGTTTTCACTTTCACATTTGTTTGTAGCATCGGGACGATGCTTTTTAAGGGGAGGGTATTGACACGTATAGATGTTTATCTTTCACCGGTGGCCGCTTTCCACCGGCTAACAAATGTTAAACGTTATCGCTCGGCGCAGGACGCGCCTGTATCGGAAGTTTCTAGAACGTTATCGATGCTTCTTTCCATTGCCTGTTTTCACCGACGCTTATGTTATCTGATTGCATGACTGACGCGAATTCTCTAGAACTTTCTGGAAGACACGCGGGCATCAGGGATTAATCTAGAACCTTCGATGACTCAGGTATAAAATCCGACGCGTTTCGCCGCTGATCAGATTTTCGACGATCGCCGACTGTGTTCGCCGTTATCGTTGTGCTTTGAGTGTACCTTGCTTTTGTGGGCACAGGTTCGCCCAATAAACAACCAGTTTCGTTGTACACAGTTTTACGACTGTTTTCTTCAGCGTCACTACTACGTGACAATATGACTAGGCGCTGAAGCATGAGTGCGCACGCGTCAATGCATAACTTAATTGTGTTCTTTCTTTCGCGTAATATGTGGGTGCTTGAACTCCTACAGTTGTGCGTTACTCTCCCTCATCTACACGAAAAGTGTGCTCAGTAGTTCCTAACAGAGCGGGTGCCCCTTTCAACGATGTCGCACATGGATCCGCAATTTATTGCGCGTTCTCTCGTTACTGCGAAGGAGTAAATAAATAAAGCGCCTTGATATTGCTGCACATGGGATATAAAATGTAGTGCGTCTATCTCGTGCACACTTTACTCACCCCATAATTAGTTATGTTGCTTAGTGTGTACGTTGTCAGCGTGAAATGCTGGTGTCACGTGTCTAGTAAATCTCACGTAAACATGCATTAGCTCGAGCTGGCCCTGCAACTGCGCGCAGCGTGCAGAACATAGAAAACAGCTTTATTGTACTCATATCGATCGCGATAGGCTAAGAACACTCGACGATCGAGATGACAAAGCAGGGTAATATTTCAGCGCAATGTATGGCGGTAGCGCACGGTCCAAATAATATTTTCCTCTTTAAAACAACAACAAAAAATGCAGAAGGTATAGCCTTCTAGATGTCGTCTAGTATCTGTCATACAGTGTCTCAAGTCCCAAAAATACATGCAGTTCCTGCAGAAAAAAAAGAACCTGGCCAACTGCACGACGTAGCAAATGCAATGAAACAGAGGACGCTGCCGCTCCGTTGCAGCAGACGGTTCCGTAGGCTGGCTGCTCTCGCTAGATTACCTCCGCGGCATATTTCTGACCCTTTAAATGTGTTCGCATTAAAGAAGACACACTTACCGGCATTCAGAGACAACAAACCAGCCATCGCCGGCGACAGACAACCGCAAACGCGCTGTGGCCCGAGGCCGCCTGCGTCGTTTTCGCAGTCCCCTCACCAGCATCATCACCATCATCACTACAACAATACCATGGCGGTCGCCCACAGGCATTGTATATTCTGGTCTATAAAGATACTGTATTGGAATAGTTGCCCACGTTTGAGAGTCGCGTATTACGAGCTGACGAGCACAACCATCCATAATCTGCTCATAAAACTTCCTCCATCTGAATGTTCTCTCTTCACTTACTATTTGATTCCATCATCTCCGTAGCATTAAAAAAAATGCCTGCAAGTAGGCGCTAGGTTGTTTACCTTCCTTCGGCGGTGCATTCGCGCTTTCTTCTGCGGTGACATCTACTCCTTGCCCCGTTTCTCACAGAACTTAAAATTACTTCTACACAATCGTTGCTTTCAGGTTGGATGGGCCCGTGAACTTCTTATCGAATAAACAGTTCGCAATAGTTTATATCGTCGACGTGCTGATAATCCTGCAAGTAAATGTTTACATCCGCGCAGAACTAACCTATCTTCCCCGTTTGGTGCAACTTCATGATAGAAACCAATAGGTGGGTCTCCGAATTACCAAAAAGAAACTGACCTTCGCGCTTATCGGTGCCTACACCTTTAGGTCTAGTCAGTTTGACGTCGACTGGCTGCGAGACATCCTGACGGCGAGTCCTGGATCCTTTATTATAGCTGGGGACTTCAATGTTCATAATAATTGCTTTGGTGAAGCTCCATAATTGATTGCAGGGGCCGGGAATCTGTGGAACTTGCTTCCGACCATGAACTCGGCACCATGAACAATGGCAGTCCAACATGCCTGCGTGGCTCGACTTATAGCAGTTGCTTGGATTTGACTTTGGTGTCACGACATCTTGATCCACACCATCGATGTTTTTCTGATATTGAGACTCACGGCAGTCAATCATATTCCCAACTTCTTGAGAATCATAGGGTTTGGAAGCTCCCCCTTTTCTAATTCCCGACAAGTAAAGTTGTCAACGTGTAAGACAAAGGTGGCAAAGGCATGCAAGGAAAGTCTTGCCTGCGGCATTGGGTACCTTACTATTAGTGTGGTGGAAGCGTCTAAGTACAACTTCCCATACGCAAGAAAACGTACAGATTACGACATGAGTCCTGAGTGACTTCCAACCATTCGTAGACGGGCCGAAAGGCGATGTAGGCGCACCAAGTGAGTTCATGGCCTTAAAGTAGCTCAACGCATACAAAAGAAAATCCAACGCCATATGGACAGACTAGAGGACCAATGGTGGAAAACGTATTGCGAATCACTTGACCCTCACAAGCCTCTGGCCATGATATAGAGGATGGTGCGTGCCCTTGGCTCGTCTCCACAACAACGACATCTATTCTGTGCCCAAGCCTTTTATTAAGACCATTCGCAGGTTGATATTGCCGACTATTTCTTTGGGAAGATTGTGGTTAGTGTGGTCACCGTCAATGGGGAAATCGTAAGCGAGATTCCTGCGACACGCTTCCCAGAATTGACTGTCTCCTTCTCAATTGAATAGCTCCACACTGCTCTGGCCGCAAGCATGCGTTGATCGTCGCCAGGACCGGGCGGCAACACATACGCTGCTTAATGCTACCTAGGTGAAGATGGTCGAGGTCGACTTCTGGAGTGTTACAACCAGTCATGGATTGATGGTGTCGTTTCTGAACGGCGTAAGTCGAGCTGCTTGATACCACTCTGAAAGTCTGCAAGGTCGCCACTTGATCTAGCATCATACCGACCGATTCCTGCGACCGATTACGTTGCCCAGGTGCGTTTGGAACGTCATGGAAGGAATGGTCCTCACACGCCTCTAGTGACATCTTAAATGCCACAACATATACCCCGAGACCATGGCTGGATTTATAAGCGGCCGCTCCAGTGGTACCAATGTCGTCGACCTCGTGAAATCTATGTGACTAGAAAAACACTTCAAACGAATATCGGCTGCGCTTTTCCTTGATGGGAAAGGCGCCTGGGACGATTAATGTAACACTGGAAGCCATTCTTAATGCCTAAGAAAATAATGGCATTGATTGGAGAATGTTTCGATGGATTGGGAGCTATCTATTCAGGAGGTCGTTCTTTGTGCAGAGGCTTTCCGCAGGGAGGGGTTCTCAGCCCCACTTTGTTCAGCCTTGCATTCAGGTCTTGCCGATGTTCTACCACATACGTATAGTCTACCTTTCTGTACATGTTGGCGACATATGCATCTGGGCCTCGGCAGTTACACGTCGTCAGGTGCGCGCACTGCTCAAAAGTCAGTGACCCTGACATCGACGTACCTGCGCGCTCAAGGCCTCAGCATTTTGACCGAGAAGATCACCTTATTGGCTTTTACCCCCAAACCGATGACCTGGTATTCAATTTCAATTGACCGCCAAACAATTTCTAATGAAACATCTCATCAATTCCTCGGCGTTATAATTGACAGAGACCTTCCATGGAGCCGCCACATCTCGTACTTGAAGACAAGGCTTACCTCTATCGCCGACAAACTAAAGTTTCTCACCTGTAAAATGCGGGACACATTCCTGCCATCTATGCATGAACTATACAGGACGCTCTTCCAAAGATACTTGCGATATAGTACACCAGTTCTGTACAGTGCTAGCAAACCTAAAATCCGTGTCCTATACAACCTTCAACGCGAAGCCCTTCGAACAGGTTTGGGGCTTTCTCAGTGTGCTTAAACCGTAGCAACTATTGCCATCACAAGAGACCACGCAGTAAATACATAAAGCTGTCGACGCACTCCCGGCGCATGTTCGCCATACGAATGCAGAGTTCCTGACCACCATCTTGGGCGCTTGTCTGAGAAATGACCCAAGCCAGCGTTTTCCAGATCAGTTGCGGCTAACCAGCACCCTATGTCAGTCAGACACTCGCCCGCCACAAGACCGCCATCTCCTCTGCGGTGCCTAAAAAAGTCTTCTGTGTACCTTGCTCTTTCATGAATTGCGAAGAAGGCTCACCTTACCTCCACGGCTCTCAGCAGATCACATTGGTACTTTTACATACTTCGTACGCCAACCGAATCCATGTTTACACGGACGGCTTAGTCTCGGAATGTTTCACGGGCGCCATTGTTATACCATCTCGATCGGTCGTCAGCAAGTTTAAGACTTCACGTTCCCATCTACGGGTTTCGAACTCCACTATTCGCGCTGCAGTGGAATACGTTGAAAAAATTTACTCGCCATACCGGTTCTGCGAAAGTGGATTTCCAGCGAAGCTGTTGCATAACCACTACACCTGCAGGTGGAGGTATGAAAAGTTTTAATACTTTAGAGTAATGGTAGTGATAATCGCTTTGTGGTCGCTGTGGTTTCTCGGTAGCCTTAACTCTGCGCGGTCTACCTATAGCAGAGCGGCAACGGGAGTGTCTACGGGAGCTGCAATAGCTGCGGATCAGTCAGCATGGGAATTATGGGAAGTACATAGATTTGCCTAGACTTAGTCCGCCTGGCTTCAAACGGCGTGGTGACATTGTAAACTCGTCATTTTCAACAAACAACTGGGTAATAAATAATTATATAAACTTTAATAAATATGTTGGACGGCAGGACTCCAACACAGGACAGAAGCCTCATATCGAAACCATTACGCCACCGACGCATGCATCGAGAAGCGGCAAAGAACGCCCTAATGAATTTCTCGCGGGCTAGTCATCAAATATGTGGTTCGGATTCTGGCTTCGCGTTTGTTTTTATTGAAAATCATACGTGATTCCAAAGAATGTATGCACTTTTCGCTTCACTTTGCTTAGTGCTTGAAGCCTGCTTCACCTCCGCCGCGGGTCCGCCAGGTATTGCACTACCACCGCGATCGGCCCACATCTTTGCTAACGGGCACAAAAAACGCCGACCAACTAGAGACTAACAGCTTCACTGTAAAATAGTCACCTTGCTAATAGGCAATATTTTGTGGCTCCAAGGCGGCGCTTCAAACCGTCTGAAATTTACGACGTTGAAATTACGAACAAATGGTGTCCCAGATCAACGAAATTTGCAAATGCGTTTCCGAACGAGGACATGATCTAATGTTTCAGTGGCTGCCCGGACAGTGGGGAATTATTCGTAACCGCCTCGCCTATTACGCTGCCCGACGTTCCCACGCTAGAGCACCGACACTACAATCACTACCTTTATCACTACCTTCACACTACCTTTATCAAGAGTATACTCGGCAAGAGAGCTTGCCGCACGTACCCGCACGTTAAGTCACTAGAATACTCCGAAGAACTCTCACTGCCGATGATAAAACCTCGACCCATAACTAAAACTGCGATCTCCAACAAACCTTTCATGCCATGACACAAGACTGCTGCGTCGGCTGTGGGTAGGATTACCCTTCATTAACGCATGCAACTATCGCATTCGTATGGCTGACTGACCAATGTGCGCTAAGTGCAGGTGGGAAGAGACCAACGACCAACTCCTGTACCACTGTTCTCGCTTCGATAAACAACGCCAGACTCTCCAGTGTGTCTTGAATACACTGGTCGTTCGGCCATTTACTGAAGCAAGGCCTCACAGCTCATCAGCCGATAGAGTCACTCGAGCTCTTCCAGAGTACCTGGAAGCGACAGACTTGGCTGCCCGTCTTAAGATATACTCTAGCCAGTGCCTACTGCTTAGTAAACTGTAGCAGCACGACTATTGCCTCCAGTGCCGGTGAAGAAGAAGATTGCTCACGAGCATGAAGCGCCAGAACAGAACACGCTAGCGCGTCGACCGGAGCGGCAGCGGTATCGGCCACTCCCGTGACCTCGCAACACCATGGCTGGCCGGCATAATAAACCCTGGCATGGCGACTACCTCTTCGCGCCGACTCCCACAAATTGGTGACCCGGACGACCAAGTGCCGCCGTGCCAGCATCAGCGTACCGACGCTACTAAGGCGAGAGCTAGTGGCGTGGCCTGATGTGGTTAAGCAAACGTCCCGCGGTGGTAGGGTGTCCTGGACTTCTACATCGACATCCCGGACATCTGGGTCATCCAGCTGAACAGCCACTTCCGTATCTACAAGGATCCAGGCTCCCCCGGCGTTCCTGGCTCTGGTTGCCAACCTCCGGCCCCGACTCCTACTAGCACTTGCGGGCAGCCATGCTTGCTCACTACGCCAGCTCGAGCTCTTCGTCACAACAGCCTCTCTCCATTTCAACCGTTGCATCATTTCGCGTCTTGTACCTCATCGCCTGCGTCCACCCGCGCCAATCGTAAGCACGCGCCGGCCCCAGCACCAAACCTCTACTTGGTCTGTCAGCCGTCTCCCCATCTCAACGGCAGCTGAGGGACGACTCTTTCCAAGGTATGCACTGGGCCAAACGCGAGCGCTTTCCGCTAACCTACGACCCACCGCTCTCCTTCGTTGGAAATTCCCGCAAGCTACCCGCTTTCCTTTCTGGGGCACCTCACACATCACCGATTGTACCGGCTCCAATAGGCGCAAATTTCCCTCTTGCAGGCACGGCGGCGCCACAAGCGCAACCGTCGCGATGCCTTCACCGTCCACCGCAACCCTGATGCTATCGGCATTCGAGATTTCGCCTCAAGCAGCAGCAGGCGAGCTATCCGATGTTCTACGCTCGCACCTGCCGTGGATGCATTGCCTATCGAAGTTTTGCAGGAGGATACCTGTCATCTGGTTTCTTCAGCTCGAGAATCATTTCTACGTCAACAACGTGAGTGACCAACACTTACGCTATCTCCATGCAAGTCGCTAGCTCCCAGACGGTCCTCTTTCGGAGCTCCGACTCTACAGGCCTGGGCACCTACTAGAACCTCCGGCAGGTCGTGATTCTGCGCTACGGCATCACTGTGACTGGGCCTCGTTCACTACCTACGCTGCCGGCGCTGCCTGGTACATATCTCCCGGATTGCTAAACCTGACCCTATCAATGACTGCCACTGCCACTAACCAAAACACTACCAGCTCCACTGTCCCCGTTGCACGCCATTCGACGACACCGTCGTCATCGTTGTTCCGATAAACGTCCTGTACTCTCAATACGAGCCACAAACCGGACAACACGCCTCAGCTCTGCGTGCCGAGTGCGACGCACAAGACAACGCGCGCTTTTTGCACATATTTTAATTGTGCTTTGCACTAGAAGGAGGTCCCTGTAGCGGCGCGACTATTGCCTGCAGAGGCGGTGAAGACGTGCATTATATCACTTTGATAAGCATTTTCATTAGATTAGTTATCAATAGGCACCATTTTCAAAATCAGTAGACTCTCAGGTAGATAAAAAGGGTTTCTCAAAGATTTGCCGCTGTGCAACCCGCGTCGGCCATGTTCGCGCTCGCAGCGCCCTCCCTTTGTCGTCGTTCCAAGCGCTTGAGTGCCTAGTTTCCTTCCGTTCTCGCAGCATGGCGGTCCCGTCGTGCGTGGCTAATTTCATACGGCTCCCCAAGGTGGCAGTAGTCTTTGACGCGAATGTATGTCCTTCGATCAAGACAACCAATCAAAATAAAATTCTATGTATGTGTGTCTTTCTTCGGGATGACCGCCGTAACCACTCAAGAGAAAATTTGACAGCCACTTTAGCATACGTCAAAGAGGGTGAAGGCGAAGTCCTGAGTGCTCAAGAGACATTCATTCAAAACTTGACAGCCTCATTCGAATGCGTCGTTACTTCTTATTGTTATTGCGATAGCAATTATATGGACACTCCAAAGCAGATTTCTGCCGTCGGTGTCGCCGTCGCCGTCGCCGTCGACGTCGCCGTGAGGTTCCGTATGACGTCAATGAAGATGAAATCGTCGCCGCGCGCCGCCGAACGCTGTATGTGCGAGTGAAAGGGCGCGAGGGACGTGCGCTTTCACGGGGAGTGAACGCACGGCGGAGAACAAACGCGCGTTCTGTGCCGTGCTCCCTTAAGGGCTGCAGAAGTAGGCGTCTCTTTCCTCCTTTACAATCACCATATATGTAGAGCAAACGCGCCTTCTTCTGACGCACGAAAGGCCGTGGGGGGGAGGGGAGGGAAGGGAGGCGACGTTTAGCTGCGGCACCAAGTGCCTATTATTGCGATAGCAGTTATATGGACACAAAAAAGCAGATTTCTGCCGTCGGCGTCACCGTCGCCGTGAGGTTCCGTATGACGTCAATGTAGATGAAATCGTCGCCGCGCGCCGAACTCTGTATGTGCGAGTGAAAGGGCGCGAGGGGCGCTCTCTTTGACGGGGAGTGAACGCACGGCGGAGAACAAACGCGCGTTCTGCGCCATGCTCCCTTAAGGGCTGCAGAAGTAGGCGTCTCTTTCCCCCTTTACAATCACCATATATGTAGAGCAAACGCGCCTTCTTCCGACGCGCGAAAGGCCGTGGGGGAGGGCGGGGAGGGGGAGGGAAGGGAGGCGACGTTTAGCTGCGGCACCAAGTGCCTATTTATATCAGAGGCTCCGGCAACAGTCACCAACGCCGTACGCATTTTGAGCAAACGCGGGCAAAACGCCGACGGCGTCGACAACAGTTCTGCGTGTTGCCGGTGCTGCTGCATGTGCAAGTTTATACAGCTGATAAAGCTAATATCATTACTCCGTATAGCTCTCTACAAATTCGCTATCGCAATTGATGCTTCGCCTTTCACGTGAAACTGCGACAACTTTTTTCTTCCGACCAAAGGTCGCGGCTTCGAGTGCCTTATTTGACGCCACCCTAATTAACTGTGCCTTAATTAACTTCGCCTTAATTAACAAAAAAGCTCGTGGGTTCGACTCCTACCAAAGCTCGAGGGTGCGACTCCCATCAAGGGTCGTGGGTTCGAGTGCTTTAATCAACTTTTTATTATTTACTGTGCCCTGATTACCTTCAACTTAACGCCAAAGGTGATGGGTTCGTCTCCCACATAAGCTCGAGGGTCCGACTTCCACCGAAGGTCGTGGGTTCGAGTGTCTGTATTAACTCTATCTTAATTAACACGATGACGACGGTGACCTGCACACCATCAAAATTGTTGCGTGAGCGCTGCTTGCTTGACCCCCGCACCATCACAATTGTTGCGCGAGCGTTGTCGGGTCGGTGTAGTAAGTAAATTACTACACCGAGTGGTCATAGAGTACGATTTCACTTCTACGACACGGTTTTAGATCAAGGACGTTGAAGGTCGAGTGAACGGTGAGACAAATTTGCTCATACATGTGATCAAAATTCTGTGTCACTTCTATGTCGTGCGCTAAACTGCTTCACTGGTAATCCACCTTCACAGGAATGGAATGACGCGTGATATGTAACCACGGAGTAAGATAAGACAGGAGCGCCGACTCCGCTCGTCTGGAAGGGACACATTCTGCAACGCCGGCTTCACAGCGTGTTCGCCAGACGGCGCTACGAATTAAGAAAAACTCTGCAGCGGAGAGGAGCAAAGGCGCGGGGACTCTCTCGCGGCGCCTGCTTGCCTATCCGTTTTGTCGTCTGCTCCGCGCACGCCCTGACGACTGTAGTACTTGCGCTTTATTATTTGTGCGCATAAATTTTTTGTGTTTGATTGCTGTCAAATTGAGACGGCCGACGGTCCACGTTTGTAGCAGACGACACGCTGAGCGGGTGCCGCGCTGCCCGTTCTGCACCGCCGTCGCCGCCGGTCTCCGCCGGTCTCCGGCACTCAGCGCATGTGCACATGGAAGCAAGCTGTTGAGTGTTTTCCACGCGCCTCGACAGATGGCGCTACGAGATGTATAATTTGCGTTGCACGTTTTGTCCCGAGCGAATGCGTTGCGCGGCGGCGGAGTCGGCGCTCCTGTCTTATCTTACTCCGTGTATGTAACACGATAGCGTTAAGAGCCCTGTGTCGCAGAAAATCCGACGTCGTTGTCGGTGTCGGTGTAAGCATCGGCGTCTGGCGGAAATAACCATGCCGAACCACATCATCCCGAAGCACCCCGACCGGGCGGGCCCTTCACGTGGCGCAAGGCGTTAGTGAACAAAAATTTTATTTCTCAAAGTGAAATCTGTCAAAAAAATCGTAAAGTACGACTTAACCACAACCTACAGACGTGATAGCGTCGGATTGTAATTTGAACATACGAAAAAAAAAAGCCTGATAAGCTGCCAGGGATCTTTGAATGCTATCGCGTTCCACTCTTAAAGGTGAAGCTTAAGCGTCCTCCAGTTCTGGTGGTGTTTCGCTGTACTTTCGTTCTAGGCAACATTGAGGGAAATGTTGAAAACTGGGCCTTTCTAAATTTTGAACCGGCCCATGTCGAAGAAAATAAGGAGTCGGTATCGGCGTCAACGGCGCCCAATAACGCTATCGCGTTCCATTCTTAAAGGCGAAGCTTAAGCGTGCTCCATGTTTTTACCAGCGAAGCTTGTTTATCTCTAGCCAGAACGTACAAGTATGTTTGTAGAAGCTATCATCATCAGCAATGGCTCGAGCATCGTCTTCTTCCACCGCTGGCACGTTGGCGCCCCTCGGCGCAACCGCGCGAACGCGCTTCTGCCATTGCTCCCGCGTTTGTCGTCGTCTTCTTCCACAGCCTGGCCGCGTTGCCGCTCATCATTCCAGCGTAGAATTTCACTTTTCTTCTGTCCTCGCACTGGGAAGTCCACGTTTCCTGGGGTATGAGCCACTTTTAAGGGGGTATGAGTCATTCATTGTCTTACGTGACGCACAGATTTATTTTGAAGCAATTTAAATTTGAAGAATCGCAAGCCACAATGGAGGGCGGATGCTGCTAACCATGCACGCCACCGAACACACTCGAAACATCGAGTGCAAGCGCTTGTGGTTCGACAACAACTTGTCCCTCTTCAGTGTGATCCGCTCCGACGAACAGCGACACAATGCCCTGGAAGTGTTGAGTGAAGATTACGCTAATAGGGGAGAATACCTTGGTGAATTTAGAGTTTGCGGTACGTGTAAGAAATCTATAATCAAGAGAAATGAGCACCCGTGAACGGGTACGTATACCCTCCATTTGTTGTGAAGGAGATAAGCTTCGCTTATCATACTAGGAGAATGCCAGCAAACATGAAAATGGAAAAAATCGAGAAGCAGACATAGACAAAGCGGCAGGAAGGTGGCTGGACTAACAACTGAGAAAATAGAGAAGCAGACATAGACAAAGCGACAGGAAGTTGGCTGGACTAACAACTGAGTTGTTAGTCCAGCCACCTTCCTGTCGCTTTGTCTATGTCTACTTCTCGATTTTTTCCATCTTCAAGTTTGCTGGCATTCTCCTAGTAAACCATGTACCAACTAGCCCAACAAGCCACTCGCATGAATTCGCTTATCATCCATCTTCCCGGAGTGTAAGGGCCGACGATTTTAACGCGAAAGCGTTTAGGGCCCCATGTCGCAGAAAACCCGCGTCGGCAAGCGGCGTGTGATCGTGAGTGGTGAAGAAAATCATCCAACCACATCGACCGCGCAGTCCCTCCACGTGGTGCAAGGTTTAGGTGAAAAAAATTAAATTTCTCACAGTCAAATCCGCCAGAAAAATGGTAAAGTACGCCTTTACCATTCGGCGTCGGATTCGCCGTCGGATTGTTTACTAATCGGCGTCGGATTGTAATTTGAATGTACGAGAAAACCTAATTCTCCTACGAGGAAACTCAAACACAAACCCCTTGTGCGGCATTTCTACCAGACCTGCGCGCGTCGCGGCTATAGCAAACAATTAATAAAATAATAAAAAAGGTGCTAGGGTCTTCACATGTTAATATAAGACCACTTATATTGCCCTTGGAAAAACGTCTTTCCAGCAATGCATTTCAGTTAAAAACTGAAGCCGACTTTAAGGGGACCGGTGTAAGCTTGGTCTTTGTAAGCTGGCTTTCCCACGTTCAGTTTTGCAGTGAATGAAGCCTACTTGCCGTATGCGAACGATGCGATGGACGGGCCCCCGGTAACGCTATCGCGTTCTACTCTTAAACGCGAAGCTTAAGCGTCCTCTAATTTTTTAAGCGAAACTTTATAGGCTCACTTGTATCAGGGTCGATGTACGCGTGCGCGGGATCATCATCAGCAATGGCTCGGGCATCGTCGTCTTCTTCCGCAGCAGGCTCTTTGGCGCCCCTCGAGTTGCGCTCGTGCTCGTGCTCAGCACGCGCTCGTGCCACCACGTCCGTCGTTGTCATCGTCTTCTTCCACAGCTGGCTGCGTTTCCGCTCTTCATTCGAGCGTAGAATTTCACTTCTCTTCTGTCGTCGTAATGGGGAGGCCGCGTTTAGGGGGGTAAGAGCCTTTGCTTAAGAGGGTACGAGCCATTCATTGTCTTAAGTAACGGACAGATTTAAGTTTGAAGCGATTTAATTCTTAATAATCGCAAGCGGCAATGGCGGGCGAATGCTGCTAATGACGCCGCCGAGCAAGCTCAAGACATTGGATGCAAGCGGCAACAGCGACAAGCAGAGAATTGTCCAACGGAGCGGAAGGAAAAGGAAAAGTTGCACGAAAGGAAAGGAAACGTAGAAGGAAAGGAAAGGACAAGTGTTATGAAATGGAAGGAATAGTAGTAGTAAAGGGAAGGAAACGTAGTAGATCAGGTACACACACGACCAGCTTCGCTTACTCCCATTTTCTCGACAGGGGAAGGGCTGGTGATATTTTTTAAGCGGAGCTTGTATTGCCTCACAAGTGTCTTCGGCGGTGGTGGTGGTGTCACGCCAAAACCCTATCAAAAATCTGTCGAAGACTTGCGTCTCGTTCACTTGGTAAATACCAAAATTGGCATGGAAGGGTACAAATGCATGACTAACAAGACTGATAGGTCATAACATCAATAACATCACATGCTCGTCAGTTACGTTACGATTAACGATAATAAAATCACGTGTGGCGCATACCCGCATTGCATATGCAGGTATGAGCCAGGGACAAGAAATACAGAAAGAAAGAAAGAAAGAAAGAAAGAGAGAGAGAAGGAAAGAAAGAAATCACGTGTGGCTCATACCGGTGCCGCGCATTACAGCTCCGCTCGTTTACCATCTGTACAGGGTGCATGGGCGGTGCGTTTGAGCAACGACGCCGTGAACTCGCACGGGAAAGGGCTCGTCGTCGATGTGCCGATTCTAGCGTGAGGGCTTCCGAAGCCCAGGCGAAACGTCAGCGAAGAGCCGCGGACCCTGAGCTGCGGGAGCGCGATGTTGAGGCCAAACGTCAGCGAAGAGCCGCCGACCCTGAGTTTAGGGCAAACGAAGCGGAACGCCTGAGACAGCATCGTCTTGCCACAAGTTTCGCTTACCCCCATTTTCTCAATAGTGGAAGGGCTGGTATTTTTTTTTCTTTTCTTCTTCGGCACGGCCATGTAGCCCACTCACTGACCAAAGGCTCCATGTTTTCAATTCACACCTTATGCCACTTTATGCCACTTTGTTGTAGGCGTCTTCAAATTGTTTCTTCGGCACCCTTGTGCAACATTTACAGCCTCTCGTCGTCGTCTTCGCATGCCTGACCCACTCCTATCACGGCACTCGCGCACTTGACACATTCCAATGTGCTTAAGGTGGCAGTCCCACTCCGGCGGCACGCCCCCGTTTTCAGTACTTTTGGAGCAACCATGCCGGCTCTTCTACTTAAGATATAAAGTTGTCGTATATACCATAAGAAAGCTTAGTTCTTGTAGATTCCAATTATATATAATATAAGAAAATTGATTAATGTGATTTAGAAATAAATTTTCAAGAGCAAGCATGAGACATGGTTTTTGCGAACTGTGTCTTAGTTGTGACCATATTTAGAAGAAACTACCGCATTTACTGCATTGCGGCTTGCTCTGTAGCTTTAGGACATATTTATCTATTTTCTAGACACAGCAAAATAATGTTGATTGTTTACATTTTTGGATAATTTGCTTTTGAAGATTGCCAAATATCGCAATCTTCTGTTGTAAAAAGCCTGGCAACTACACATTGAAGCAAGCAAAATTTTGGAGAAATTAGACTTCAAAAATTTCCAATTAGGGCGCAAGATTTAATTCGTGTACCTTTATTAGTTTTCCTAATAATGCGACCGAAATTAAGAAATATTTAGAATTTTGGTTCTATCTTCTGCCCATTTTTGTGGGAAGGTACTAAAGCTAAGAAGTTGCGGTTTAAAACTAATAAAGGTACATGAATAAAATTTTGCGTCCTAAATGTAAATTCCTTGAGCTCTAATTTTTCCAAAATTTAGCTTTCTTGAGCGTGTAGTTGCCGGGCTGTTTACAACAGAAGATTACGATATTTGGCAATCTTCAAACGCAAATTGTCCAAAAACGTAAAAATTCAACATTATTTTGCTGTGTCTAGGAAATAGATAAATATGTCCTAAAGCTACAGAGCAAGCCGCAATGCAGTAAATGCGGTAGTTTCTTCTAAATTGTGTCTCAGTTTCTAACTGAGACACAGTTCGCAAAAACCGTGTCTCTCATGCTTGCTCTTGAACATTTATTTCTAAATCACATTAATCAATTTCTTTATATTATATATACTTCGAATCTACAAGAATTAAGCTTTTTTATGGTATATACGACTTCATATCCTAAGTAGAAGAGCCGCCACCCTTGCTCCAAAAGTACTGAATACGGGGGGCTCGTGCCGCCGGAGTGGGACCGCCACCTTAAGGTACGCGGTAGCTCGGAGAAGCGCATCGAGGCAACTTACAGAGGGGTGTCGTAAATTAGGGAAGCTATAAATTTGACTAATAGTGTTCTGCACTCTTTGCTTGAATACGTAGGAATATTGCTTACTTTACAGTAATTAACAGCCTTTTCAAATTTTCTGGTGTAACCCTAAATGGGTGACCGGTCCAAAGCATTTTTTCATCTGCGAACGCAACTCACAACGCCACTTTCTTTTTTTTTAAGTGGGCAAGGCAGTGCGGTAGTGGAACATGAACATGGTTCGAACCAACTAATCTAAAGCGATAATAGAATAACAACGCAGAGTTTCTCTTAGGTGAACATTCATTAGGTTGTAGGAGTGTATTTCCAGGTCATGTGAACGGGGTGGATTGCAGTGTAGCTTCTTAGCGCGGTAATTGACTCAGCGCTGCTGAGCCAATTCGTGGCATTGGTCAAGATATTGTCAAGAAGCCATGGTCAAGAAGGCGATAGTGTAAGTGGCATGGGTAAGTAACATGGTAAGAAGCCGGTGGTTAAATGTGTAAGCAAAAGTAAGTAAAAAAAGAGGAAAATGTACATTATTTGAAGAAAGTAATCATAAAACGACTAATATTTTTGACTTAACTCTATGGTTAGCGTAAGGATAAATTTTGAAGGTGTAAAATTCAAATGCAATGTTCAGTTTTGAGGAGTAGTCAATTTCAAATGCGTTGCGTCTTTCTTATTCTGCCTCACTTACCTGTCATTCACGCGATATTGGGCCAGGGGTGACAACGCATGAACTCTAATTGTCACAACATACGTGTTCAGAGTGAATACAGAAGTGAGAACTCGTGTCTTGAACGCTGAGATCATATAACACGCGTTGCACGTCGTTTGTCATGGGCACACCAATACTATTGCGCTCAGATCTGTGTAAATGTACCTAAGCTTTGTAATGTTGTCAATGTTACTTCGATTCATTCGCACCTTTCGTCACTGTGCAGCTCTAATGCTCCAATGCCATAAGCATGGCGTAGACACCCTAAAAGTACTTCTTTACAAAGGAAAAGCCAACATCCCGTTCGTTGCACGAAATGACAAAAGCATAAGCAAGTCGCACTCAAAGGCGAAGTTCTGGAAGCGAAGATTTTTTTTTCCTTTAGAAAGACGTGTAACAGCATAAGTTGTGACTTCTCACAATAAACTAAGGTAGAGTGAAGGCACGAGTTGGAAATTTTTATGCCTGGCTGGCAGCAACGCTAATTAGGGAAGCATGTTTCTGATGTTGAATTCCGCGCGTTCCACGAGGCCCTTTTGTTCACTAATGAATATGCTTCGAAACACCCGTGGTAATGAGATTTCTGACAATTTTTTAATGGCGTGACTAATTGACATTTTCTTTTGTACGTAGAATTACTTGAACAACGACGGCGCTGGTCATATTGACTTGGCAGGTTAGAGAATAGCCTGAGTATTCGAAAAAAAAAAGAACCAGCAAAGTATTTCAATTTGGCAGCAGTCCGTTCTTATAAAATGCTCCGATATTGCTTTAAATCATGACATGTCTGTCAATACAAAAGCTGCCTCAAGAGAAATATTAGTATTTCTGAATAAGGCCACCGTGCAATTCGAAGGAAATTGTTTATATACGATTATGTGCCCAAGGAATCGCGTAATGCAGCTAGCCGGCTTACAATAAAAGACCGCGGCAGACAATGTACTCAACATAAACTTTACAGGCCATCTCCAGTCCGTTTTTATTGTTTTCTCGATACTATTCGCATTTAAATGCCTGCGTGCGCGTTTTTCAGCAATCGATTACACTGAGGCGCCTGAACTCAAAGCTGTGGCAGCAGTCAGTCATTGAACTTAATTTTACTGTTCGCAAGCTGCACGGGGAAAAAAACTAATTTATTTTGCTCATTACCTTTCCTAGTAAGACAAAAGCGTTGAAAAGACGCTTTGTCAAAGACAGGTGTGATACCGACGTTCTATGCAGCTGCTTGAACTCCGGCGCTATTGTGAGCCACCGCTGGTCCAGTTGCATGTAGGAATCATACACTTGTGCGAAGTAGCCGTAAATCAGTTGCAGTAAAGATATTCGAAGTTTTTAGAACGGCTTCAGCGAGATATGCCTAACTCAATAAATGCGATGACATGCGTAAAGCACTTTTTGCATAAACCATGTCTAAGTGGTAGATAACATTTTTATAGACCATCTAGTGCGCCTTATTCAGAGTTTGAAAACTCAATTTGCTGAAAGCACAACAAATTATTATAATAAAAAGTAATTATTTCAATATTTTCAGCAAGTGCAGGGCAGCTTGAGCATGAAGCAAGCTTCCTTGTGACATCTCAGTAAATCCGAGGTAGTGAGCATGCGGTACCACAAACCACAGACGCAAACATCAGTTCTGGGCAGTAGTCAGCGCTGTTACCATGTCACCAGAAGCTTGTGCATTAGGCAGCTGACAAGTAATAAGAAAGAGAAGGTAAAAAGGATTGTTTGCATTTCAGACAAGTGACAGCAAAGAGCAAGCTTTATCCAACGTCAACTGGAGAAGGGCAGAGACACGCAGAAAAACAAAAAAGCCAATGTAAAGGCGAACGCTCAGCGTTCAGCTGCACTGTCGTGGTGGCTTGCAACTACGGCACCGGGCGGACTGTCATGATTTAGCAGTTTCCGTTACTACCGCAAGTTTCTGTAACATAAAAAGGAGAGCAGCTTCCAGCCTGAAGCCAACCAACACTTGGGGCGCATATTTAACTTCTCACATCAAAAGATTAATGGTCTGTTATATGCTTGAGGATTTACCTTCTCATACTGTGGCTAGGGATTCAGCAGCTACCTAATAAAGAAGAAAATTTTGCTGTTTGTATGCTAATTTTAGGAGATGAAGTACAGTATGGAATACATAAGTGTGACCGGCGATGATTAGAGGGAACAATACAGGCGCACAGGCAATAGTGTGAGAAGTGAGCTTCAGAAGACTGCATAATAAAAATGACAAAAAGATATACATCTCTAGACCTCATGCTTCTCAACGATTATCTTAAAAAAGGCAATCTCACTAGAATAATATACAGTCTGTACAGGGTATCTGATGCAGTTAATCAAGTCAGAGTTATATTTAACTCAGAGAAGGCTAGTTAAAGGTAATTTCATTAAACAGAGGGCCCTCCAGATGACCAAAAACGATATGCAAGTGGTTTGCCACTAAAAATCATGAAAATGACACACACAGTCAAATGATTGCATATTACACAAACATATAATACAACACACAAGGCAGTGACATTTTTGTACGCACCTTTGTGAAAACACGCATATCAGGTGCTTTATAGTGGTGCTCTCCAGCTTGCAGCAGTGCTGCAGGTTCCTGTGGGATGCCTCCAGAATCCGCATATATCCTTCAACTGCAAGAAATGAATAATTTATTGCAATGTGAATCTGGAAACCTGTCATATCAGTGTAATACTGAATTGCAAAAAGAGCCTCACACAAGCAGCTACAAATCTCGTACAAATCTCTCATTATTATATCTCAGGGGGTTACATGGTTATATTGTAGCAAGTGAGATTGCAGCGGGAATGCAGCAAACCTAACACTACCAGGAAAATCACCGAAACTCAAATATGTAGTAAAACAAAAGAGCATTGGATAAGGAAAAAAATATTGAGCACATGAAAAGTCTTTTGAACCCTAGGCCGTGTTTGTATAGCGATGGTATTCCTTCTCGCTCTTCGTCAGTGGTTTGGCCGACGCTCCGCCCGTGTTATGAACTGGAATAGCCGGCCGTTCACGGTGGGTGGTAAGAGTGACGTAGGATGGAGCGCAATGTATCGCTACAAAATCGCAGCCCTTACTTTATTATGGCCCGGCACAGTCATTACCTATGACTGGAAGAGCTGACATACTGTTCTTTAGATGAATATGTATATATAGTAAAAGCCAGCGTCTGATTGAGAGGTCTCGATTAAAAAGAAACCTCGTCATTGCAATATCGGCGTATATCTGCCCAGCAATATAGAACACGACAGGTTCCATAGTTCAATATAGAATACAGACAGGTTCTCGCGACGCGGGCCTTCAATGTGAACTGTATACAAAAAAGTCTTCATACAAGCTAATATGTGCGCAAGCGTAAACATAGCTATCCTGTGCCAACGCGTGAAGCCCATGACACATCGACGTATACACACCTGCAGTGAACTCGCGGAAATGCCTATATAAGGAATAATTTTCTGCCTGGAAACTGCCCAACAAACTAATTTTCAGTGTTTCCATAATTGTGTTCCCATACAGTTATAGCAATCAGACGGGGTAGCATACTTCACAGGCAAATGGAAGTACGCGATAACATCAACGGAAACTTTCGTAAAATTGCTTACTAAGTGTGCACAGAAACATGGACGACTTACGCTCAGAATGCGCTCTGCTCTAGTTACACAAAGCTCATTACATCAACCATAGGCTACAACAACGTGCACAAGCGCCAAAGTTGCTTACCTTTCAAGACGTAGTCAGCAAACGCTCCTTCGTCTCACAGGTACCGTGGCACCAACTCTCTTTCGAGCACAAACACTGTAGAACTGTCGATGAACTACAGCAGCACGAAATCACAACCTTCAACAAATTCTTCCATACACTGTGATTCGAAGCCCCAGTACCGGGCTTTTCACGGGAGAGCGCGGGCAGGCGGGAACAAAAGCAGCTCGGACGGGCGCTGTAGTAAGACACTGTTGACACTGGCGTATCACAAGAAGCACACGGCGAGCACACGGCATTTCACGAATCCAGAGGTTGTGCGATGGTTAATGCACACGATAAGGAGCACATTTCACCTAGGTACTTCTAATATAAAATTCAACTACCGCCTCACTGCCACGAACACTCACGCACAGCCAACGTGGTTCATCATGGAGGAAGGAAAAAAAAACTAGGAGGGAGCGTCAGGTGACAATCTTGAAGCCTAGTCATAAAACATTTAGAGGAATGGGATGATGGGAAATAGGCCCTCGCGTGATAGGCAAGCGGTAGACTTTACTCGGTTCGCTTCGGTGGCTTCGGTTTCGTCTGCTGCGGGGGTTTCGGAATATGCGCACATAGTCGGCGTGGCAAACGCGCACCGAGGTTAGTGAAGGAATTTGACTGTGTGTAGCAGTTGAGTCTCGCCGTTTAGTTAGCAGACATTCGCCAAGGCTGTTGCGAACGAAGGCGTCGGTTAACCGGCATTGCGCCCAACAACCCGCGAGGACCACCTCAAGGACGACTGGTTGCGTTTCGGGGTGGTTTCAGGGAAACGAGGGAACCTGTCGACCTGCAAACGTGTGAAGGCAACCAAGCCGCCATTCCGACGACGATCCGTGGCATTTGACGACGTCTTCTGGGAAACAATGGTGTCTTTCGCCCCCGCAAAAATGTGCAGGCGATTAAGCGAGCGTGCAGGGTCCGAAGCTACTGTTTTCCCACGGGAAAAAATTTGTCCCGTCTTGTGCTCAAGGATGGACTGGCGAGCCGGAGACACCGAATATATTTGGGGCCGTGCCGGGCACGTAGTTAAGGTAGCGCAGTCGACACTGTTGCTCTGCTCAAAGTCTTCGGCCTCTTAGCAGACCGGCAATAACTACCTTCAGCAGTAGGCGCACCTGCGTGAGGAAGTGTTGCGTGCCAGTATGCCCTAATTGAACAGAAAATCGGCGCGATGGTCTGTCCGTTCATAGGTAAGCACAATGAACGTTTCTTTTATTGATGAAAATGGAACTGCAATATTCGCTAGTGATACGTGCTCGTGTGAATTATAACTGACGAAATAGTGGTGCAATACTAGTGAAGTCAATTTTTCCAACTTTGTCATAATTCCCACGATGTGAAACTATTTATTGTCGAACAATTACATTTCCTGCGATAAAAATTATTATTGACGAAATTTTGTATGTAATTCTTGTGGCTGAAAACAATCAAAATTGCAGTAAAACTAATTAATTTAGAAACCATGAAAGATTAGTCTTCATGTAACATAGTAAGTTTAGCAATAGTCACTAAGAACAATAATTTCGTAGAGAATATTCTGCACGTAGTAACTCTGCTTGTGAGTGCGAAGTTCAATCGTCATGTTGCAAAGTTCAATCACTTCCCATGTTGAGGCTAAATACAGAAGATATGGTGTTGGTTGACAAATTTTAAACAACAGGTAAATGACAGTGAGGTGAAATAACGCAGTTGTACTTTAAAAACAGGAGTGAACATCATTTTCATTCATTTATTAGTAGTACCCTGGAGGCATTACAGAGGGGGCATTACATTATGTATGTATTACAGCTATGTCTATGATATTTTTGTGTGAAACATGCACTCTGAAGTTACTACAGCTCCATTTTTCCCGAGATTCAATTAGTTGTATGTGTATTTCACAAGCACACTTAGATCGAACATAGTTCTCTACACAAGGGGATGCTGTGTGTAGGGAAAGCATGCACAGATCAGGCGAGGCTTACTGCATGACTCTGCAAAGTTGTGTAAATTCATTCCACAGCAAATGTTATTGTTGGACCTTAAACATATCTGGTGGGTTATTCTTTAACTGCAGACGCTTGCAAAGGATGATGCCACAATAATAAGTCAACCTTAAAGTGAAGCAGCTACATCGGCGGGAACATCACAGCATCAAGATGAGCCAGTAAGTTGATGCACAGCTGTATACAGCCATAATGCATGTTTCCAATTTAATCATGCCTTTTTCATGACTGTGGTTGATGTCCCCCATCATTACTGAAATGAAGTATGCTTTTCTTATGTTCAGGCAGGTCGCTCTCAAGCCACAATGGACATGGACATATCTGAGCACTTGTCTGATGCGCTAGCAGAGGGTACTGCTACATCTGCTAGCTCGTCCTTCACTGATTCAGACATCGCTGATGAGCCTTCTGAAATCCAACATGTTTTGGCATGTTTGATTGTTGTAATGATCATAAGGCTTGCTTAGGACATTTTCTCACGTGTGTTCCTTGGTTCATTCATGTTCTGATCTGCTTTGAAAAAATCTGGTATTTGCCTGTAATATATATTTTGGATTTCACCTTTAAAGTAACTATTAACTTTTAAGTAACTGTCATACAGCTTTTTGTAAGATGTTTTCGACGGATTTAACAGCTCTATTAGTAATGCTCAGAATAGTGCGTTCAAATTTCATTGTTAACACTGGCAAAAGCCAGTGCTAATGAATGAAAGCCATATATGCTACATCATAACCTCAATTTAGTCAATCTAGGATAAGTACAACATAAGGAAAACAAAACAAACTGCAGCAAAGCAGTGTTATGGAAGATGAAAAACAACTTTTTTTCAGTAAAGTTGGAATAAGGAAAACACTCGTTCTCTGAATTATATTTCAGCCATGGCCTCTCATTACACGCGTAATTAACAACCTTGCTAGGTTCCAACATTTCCTGCAGTAACAAAATTTATAACATACCAACTGTGCTTTATCAACATGATTTTTTGGGGACAGTAGATGAAAAATACAGTACATAGCCACAGCCACTGATCACCCTAACAATGTCCTGCTTGCTGGTCAATATTGTGCCTAAATTTTAAATGAAGCCAATGGTGTGCTATTAGTCCTGGGTTTTAGCTTTAACTGTGCATCTGTTATTTCGTTTGCACGGTCAGCAATTTCAAGCTATGTTGCAGCAAGCAGTCCTTTATCATTGCACTTGGTGTGTTTTGTCCAGTCTACCAGTCCAAGGCCTACCAGGATGCTCAAGGGTGAAGCTTCTGCAGCGCTGCCTATGCACAACCCAGCGACACCTCTAACAGCAAGGCATACTATGGTAAGAATAATACTCGACCACTACAATTTTTATATACTTGTTTCCTTAGGTAACTGCAAGTGAAGTAGCATTTATTTTCATGGCATCATATATAAATGTCACTCAATGAAGCATAATAAGTGTCACTCAGTGAGCTGCACGGCGATCGCCGAGGAGTGCAGACGTGCTCACGTCGGCTCCGTGTTCGTGAAATGATTTGCAGCATTTTCTTGCGTCTTGATGCCTAATTTTTGGACCAGTCGATCCGTGAAGCTACCAGGACTTTGAGGACACCTCATTTTCAGGTGGGACGTTCCATTTTCCTGTGCTACGAACATTTTTGTGGATCGACCACGTCGTCGCCGCGCATTCACCGGGCTCCCAGGTGAACCGGATGCGTGCCGGCTGTTGTGTCTGGCGGTCCTTCGGGACAAAGGAGGCCGGCGCCGACTCAGACAAGCCAACCTGGCGCCCCTTTCTCGCTGCCGAGAATTGTCACCTGGGACTGAGGGATTAGCAGTTGCTCTCCAGGCTATCTCATGCGTCGCTAAACGGCAGCGTCGCCCCTCTGGTGCGGTTCGGTGAATTACCAGCGCCGCCCGAACCACGACGAGGCACGGCGCCGATTGCGACGCGCCAAACTGGTGCCCTTTCGAGACAGCCACCGCCCTCCCTGGTTCCGCGAACTGACCGCTATGGAGAGGCGAATCTTGAAAGGGGCCAGTGTCTGGCAATCCCGGGGGAACGACATCAACGTTCGGTTCCCAAGGTGTCAACCGCTGCTTGTGTTCGGGGGCGACCTAGCAAGATTGGAGGCGGAGCCCGGCGGGAAACGACGACACATCACGTGCGGGATATGGCCACCTGATCAAAGACTGTCATTGGCTAGAAGAACTAAAGTGTATTCCCTCGTCGAGTGAAAGAGGGAAACGCAAGGGAGAAAACAAGAGATGCTCGACCATGTAGAGCACGCTTGACCATAGAGGCACGCCTGACCATGGAGAGACGTTTGACCATGGAGAGACGCTCGACCATGTAGAACGCTCGGAGATATAAACGCTACTACATGCAAAGATGTTAGCACGTAGACGGCTCCAATATCCTGGAGCCCTTCTTGTAAAATACCATGTACAGTGTATATAAAACAGTTTTCTAATCTCCCTGGATATCTCCTCCTCTTGGCACCTGGCACGGCACCATACATGGACCCTTCATGGACCCTCGGACAATCGGCTTTCGCAACAGTGGCTGGCAGCTTATGGGATCGGCTGGCGTTGGCTACATCGGTGTGGTGAGTGCTACGTGTTTGCTTCTCTTTTCGCCAGACTCATTAGCGCAGGTGACTAAGTCGGTAATGGTGGTTTGGTGTTGTTAGTGATTTCATCTCGCAGACCAAGAATATAGTGTCTCGTGGGCTAAGTTACTAAGGGGATGAAACACAGGGTGCACTGTAAATACGGATAAGTTTGAAATCCAGAAACTCCTCAAAAGTTGTGAGCCGATGGGCATTTTGGTTGTCCCTGCGGTGGGCAAAAGTCAACAATTTGAGCTTTTACGGAATGAGGAAGTGAGTTGGGAGAAGGCCGGAGAGGCCAGGAAAATTATTTCGTAAGCGAAGAGAGGAAATTCTGCAATCTCTCAAAGTGGCCGCGATAAGGACGGGCTTAGTGCCTGAGTTTGCGCTTCATGTCGCCAGAACTCTCTAGTACAAGTAGGTAGTTGCTAGGAGAGTAACTGTGTGTTTTCTGGCGGGCACCGTTTGGGAAATTCGCCTTCTTTAAATAGCGAATTTTAGGAAGCGTGAATTTTGAAGGCAAACGAGATCGCTATGGAGAAATTTAGAGTGCAGGACCTCCTTCTAATTTGCGAGGAGTTAGGCATTTCGGCCGACTCCGCAAAAACGAAAGAAGCGATTCTCGACGTCATGAAGGCAGAAGAGGTGACGGTCGAGGAAGCTGACGAGGCTTGGGAGACGATTGAGGAAAGGAAGCAAAAGGCTGAGTGCGAGAGGCGCGAGCGCGAAGAAACAGAGAAGCGCATGCAAGAGGAAGCGCGACAACACGCTCATCGGATGCAAAGGCTTGAACGGGAATGCCAGATGCTTAGATGGCAGACAGCACGACGCCAGCTCCACACTTTCAGGACAGACGAGGACATAGGTAATTTCCTCGCGCGTTTTTAGCGAGTGTGTGAGGAAGAGGGTGTCAGCCGGGACTCGTGGGCCGAGCGATTAGGAGCACTGCTGCCGTTTAGTGTCGGTGCGTGTTTCTTGCATTGCTTGTCCGAGAAGAAAGCGCGCGACTACGGCAGGGATAAGAGAGCTTTGTTCAGGCGCTTTGGTGTAGCATGGCAGGCCGACTTCGAAGGCCCAAATGAGAGAGAAAAAGCCGACCCAGTCGATTGTACAGCTAGCAATGAAAAGGCTAGATTAGAAAGCTTTGGAAAAAGGTGTGATGCAAGTGACACACACACAAAGCGAAGAGAGCGGCGGTTTTCTCGCACCAGAAACAGAAGGCCCTTCAGGCCAAGTGTGTACGGCGGCGGCAATTTTGGCCAGCCTGCCAGACAAGGTCACGCATTGCTACTCGAATAGGTCGGAGCAAATGCTGAGGGAACCGGGAAAATCCATCTCCAGCAAGGGAGCTTTCAGGGCAAAAGCACGTGAGGAGACTCGGAGACTGATAGGTTTATTCCCTATTGAGCAGCGGTCACAGGACCATGGAACGATTCCAGAGGCAGCTGTAAGCAGTGATGAGTTAGACGTGTTAGTAGCCGGAAGCGAGGTGAATGCGGTCACCGAAGAGAGCGGTGGTTTTCCCGCCCTAGAACCAGGGGCCCACTGCGAAGGCCAAGATGGCAGTGACAAAGATTGTTCAGACAGTGCTGAGAGGATTGTGTTGCCAGTCGTTAACGGTAACAGTGACAAACGCGAAGAAGCACTTGTTTCGCCGTTTAGCGAGGCTGTTTCGGAAGCAAGGGCCGACTTCGAAGGCCAGCGAGAAGTTTTGCATGCTATCGACGGCAGTAATGGCGCTAAGCGACCTGAAGACAGACTTCATGATGACGAGCTAACTTGGACAGAGGCCAAATCTCGTCATGCTGGATTAGAAAGGCAGTCGCACGGTGAAACCCAAAGGTGCAAGGAAATTTCAAGTGCGTGTGCCGAAACTGCAGACTCTACGAAGCATGCCAAACAGAAAAGGCGTAGGCGCAAAACGAGACAGGCGGACGAGGTCGAGCCGCTTGGAATCAAACGTGCGAAGCACCAAGGCGACAGGGGCAAATTCGCTAGAGTCCAGGCTGAGAGCGTGAAAAAGCGAAGGAGGGTAACTCCCAAGCTTAGGCGTTTGCTGAGATCGGCGATCGGCGTGACGCACGTCGCGAAAAGGAGAGTTTCGCGTAGATTCAGGCGTAGTGACCGTCGCCTAACCGCCTCTCGTACAGCGCATTGTAAGCAGAGGGACAAAGGGAAGCGTCCTGTAGGCTGTTACAACAATGGCCGATCACTCGCGGGGGAAAAGAAAAGGGTCTGCCGAGCAGATAATTGGAAAGTGCGCGCACGGGTCTGTCAATGTTCGCCCTCCCCGTACTTGGAAGCGGTTGTCCTGAAGTCACAGCTACCGGATGTGTCAGGCGACTTAGTGGCTTTTGCCTTCTTCGCGACGGCGCCTTGCAAAATCCCCGGAATGCGCGACCCCCTCGAGTTCGTTTGAAAGAAAGGGGTGCGATTGGGGCCCGAGAATACGTAAACAGGGAAGACGGGCAGCATTTTCTTCTTTTGTATTCATTTTGTGGGAGATGGGTGTTGAATGTTCGACAGGCGCCAAGAATGTCGCAGTTTTCTTATGTTGTTAACCTCTTCGGCTCAGGTTAGACCAACTATTTAAAAGGGAGTGTGTACGCGGCGACAGGTAAAGAATTGAAATGCAAAGTGTCAGTTGCATATAGTTTTGCATGTCACGCGCAAGTTGCGCAAGTTACTGTTTGCGCGAGTTTGTAGTAAGTCGTAAATAGTTTGCCCATCTGTTTATTTGGCAATTTCGGTATTACGCAAGGATTATGTAGCTTTTTTGTGCTAAGTGTTACGGAATGTGAATTACTGAAGGCCAGCTCTCCCTTCGCCTCCCTGATCTGTGGAAGCTCTCATTCATAATTACTTAGCTTCATTACATAAACCCAGTTGGTGTCTATTTGCGAAGACACATCATCGCAAGTTTCTTGGTACTTGTCCGGATCAACGCGCACCTTGTGTTTCAAGGTGTTCTTTAGATAGGGGGCTGCCAGATTTTTGAAATTGGTAAAGTCTGGCGATGAGAGTGGCTTGCAGTGGCGCTTGCAGCATTGTGTGTGGCTGACAAAGGTGGCTCCTTGGAGCTTGTTATCTTGCATTTCTGCAGTCCAGTCAGAGCCCACCTATGAAGAGGCCTTTGGCGGGAAGATCATCATTCCTGGAAGCAGCGGCCCCATGGCTTTGAGCGAAGCAGGCATCAAACCGGCCGAGCTGCATGGAACAACTCGACCTCCCGATGGATCATCTGGCGGCGGGGGTGCTGTTGTGTCTGGCAGTCCTTCGGGACAAAGGAGGCCGGTGCCGACTCAGACGCGCCAACCTGGCGCCCCTTTCTAGCGGCCGATAATTGTCACCTGGGACTGAGTGATTAGCAGTTGGTCTCCAGGCTATCTCATGCGTCGCTAAACGGCAGCGTCGCCCCTTCGGTGCGGTTCCATGAATTACCAGCGCCGCCCGAACCACGACGAGGCATGGCGCCGATAGCGACGCGCCAAACTGGCGCCCTTTCGAGACAGCCACCGCCCTCCCTGGTTCCGCGAACTGACCGCTAGGGAGAGGCAAATCTTGAAAGGGGCCAGTGTCTGGCAATCCCGGGGGAACGACATCAACGTTCGGTTCCCAAGGTGTCAACCGCTGCTTGTGTTCGGGGGCGACCTAGCAAGATTAAAGGCGGAGCCCGGCGGGAAACGACGACACATCACGTGCGGGATATGGCCACCTGATCAAAGACTGTCATTGGCTAGAAGAACTAAAGTGTATTCCCTCGTCCAGTGAAAGAGGGAAACGGAAGGGATAAAACAAGAGACGCTCGACCATGTAGAGCACGCTTGACCATAGAGGCACGCTTCACCATGGAGAGACGCTCGACCATGTAGAACGCTCGGAGATATAAACGCTACTACATGCAAAGATGTTAGCACGTAAACGGCTCCAATAACCTGGAGTCCTTCTTGTAAAATACCATGTACAGTGTATATAAAACAGTTTTCTAATCTCCCTGGATATCTCCTCCTCTTGGCACCTGGCACGGCACCATACATGGACCCTTCATGGACCCTCGGACAATCGGCTTTCGCAACACGGCTACGTGGCGCGCACTCGCGCGAGCTCCGTATCGCCGATCGAGTTCTCTGCCCCATCAACCAGCATGAATGATCTCGAAGTGACCGCCGAGATGGGCTGGCGAACAACTCGCCTTCGCCAACCGGCAAAGCTGAGTGTCGAGTCTTCACCTCAAAGTGACTCCACCCAAACCTCAAGCACTCGCTCTAAGACCAGGCCACCAGTCAAAGCGCAAGTTCTCAAAGCTGGAAGCATGCCTCCGCTACCTTCCAACGAAATCAAGATTATCATTCGCCCCAAGGGAGCCATCAACATCGCCAAAATTGGTAGCCCTACCGTGACTACAGCCGTATTCCAAGCCGCACCGCTCAGCCCAGCAGATATTCAACAAGACACCGTGTGCCCCAACACCCAACAAAACATTGTCGTTGTCAGTACGCCAAGCCCGCAGAACGCCGACCGGTACGTCTGCATAAAATCCATTCAAGTCAATGGAGTCACGCACCGATGTTAACGCGTGTGAGACGGCCGCCGAAGACACCACGAAAGGAGTCATCCGCGGAATCCCCCTCTCCGATACCCCACAGCAAATCAACGCCAATATCGTAAATACCCGACCCGCTCGCACTAGCCGCAATACGCATTGGAACGACAACCACCGTTGTCATCGCCTTCAGCGGCCCCGACGTGCCATATCTGGTTCGTTAGGGAGCCACCTTAATCCCATGCTCATTATACCACAAGCAAATAGAAATTTTCTACAAATGCGGCCGCCTCGGACACCGTATGGATGTCTGCCCTTTTCCCAATAACAAGATCTGCCGAGGTTGCGGCCGAGGTTGCGGAGTCCGCAACCAACCTCCCGACCACACGTGTAACCCCAAATGCTCGCTGTGCGGCGACCCTCATCTCACGGCAGACAAATCGTGCACGGCTCATTGCAAGACACCGTACGTTATTCGCAAGCGCATCGGGGAACGCCGAGCAGCAATGCAAGTAACCCTTCAAGAAAGTGACTTCCCGCCCATGAACTACAAGCACCGCTCCAGATCCTGGTCTCCATCACGCTCGAGGCAACATTGTTCCCGGACCCCTTCACGTTCGAGACAGCGCCGTTCGCGATCCATATCTACTTCTACGCCACCCGCCAAGCCACCTACTAACAAGGTGAGCTTCGTAGAAGCCCTTATGGGCGCCTCGCGAGAGGGTCGCAACACACCTTCCACACCGCCCACTAACACTAATGATAATGCAGAAATAGCTCACCTCAAAAAAGAAAACGCCATTATGTGCGACCTAATTTACAAGCCTTTCGCAAGAGGTTCGCGACCTCAAACAATCCAAAACACCCGCTCCTACACCACCCCCTCCTCTAGCCATGATGCCCCACTGATACCGGCCCCCCAAAAACGGGCTCTTCAAAAGGGAGCCGCGGGCCAAGTGTGCTCAGAGGTTAAGGACATGCTAGTCTCACTACGAAGCACGATGGAAACACTCCAGAACGGAGTCGAATCCGTACAACACGCCCTTATCGTCCTGACACAGCGCGTCACAAACGTTGAAAACCACCTACAAACTCTCCCCATGCCCGGTCCCCCTGCCGACGAAACCCCGGCACTGCCTATGATGGCATCCCCCAATCCCCATCATGGCCCAGCCTAACAACGATGCACTTAACTGGCAGTGGAACTGCCGAAGCTATCTCCGCAAACAACCAGTCATTAGTCAACACCTACGTACCCTCTCCCGACAACCGGCGTCATTATGATTGAAGAAACCCATATCGATTCGGTCACCCTCCCAGGTTACCAACCTTTCATCCCGTCAGACGCTTCTCACCGCCTCTGCAACCTTCGTCCGCAAGAGAATCACCGTCATTGAACACAATCTGCACGTCCGAAACACCGAACACCTTCTCGTTGAACTTATACCCACTAGAAAACGTAAGGAAAGTATTTTTCTCCTTAACGTGTACAGCCATACCTCTGCCAAATTTCGAAGCCGCTTTCTCATCCTCTTCAAGAAGGCCCTTAACGTAGCTGGCACCAACCCTCTCGTTATCGGTGGAGACTTCAACCTCCCCCATATGGCTACTCTACGACGGCGGCTCAAAACCTCTGGCAAGACTCCCAGGGCCTCGGCCTCACTTTCATTACAGACCCCACGTTCCCTACACGCCTCGGTAACTACATTTCCCGCGACACTACCCCCGACCTCACATTTACCAAGAATGTCACCAACGCCCAATGGAGCAACACACAACATGATCTCGTTAGTGACCACATCATCATTGTCATACTTATCCCTCGGATAGCTGCAGTCACCTCCAAACCCCGAGAGTTCACCTGGATTGACTGGGATGCATTTCGCAAGCATCGATCCGCTGACCCGCACGGGGAACGCATAGCGGACATTGAGGCAGGGACCCGAAATCTTCAATCTGATACCAAGGCGGCCACGCACACCGTTAGCACCAACGGCCCCCGTCGAGCGCATGGACAGCAGACTAGCTCATGTCCTCGCGACTAAAACATCCATCCTATCCCGTTGGAAAGGGCAACGCCTGAACAGGCGCCTCCGCGCTAAAATAGCCCTCCTCAACAAGGAAATCGAAGCCCATTGCCTCACCCTCAGCCATCAACAGTGGACTGAACTGCGCAATACTGCTGACGGAAAGATCCACTGTGCCTCTTCCTGGAAGCTTCTAAAACACCTCCTCGATAGTCAAGCCACCCGCTCTTCCCAAAAAGATCGCCTCACTAAACTTCTCTATACAGAAACTAAGAAACAGGGCTGCGCCCAAGTCTTAGACCACCTTACTAACAAGTATCTCCCCGTGGACCCAGTGCAGTCACGCGGCTCCTTCACTGGAGCCCCCAATCCCCCACTGGACGAAGACTTTAGTGTCGCCGAGATCCAAGCCGCCCTACACAAATTAAGCAGCCGCTCTGCCCCTGACCCCGACGGGGTCACTAACAAAGCCCTCCGTAACCTGGATGACGCCTCCATCACCCACCTGACAGTTTATATCAATGACTGCTGGCGTAAGGGTGCAATTCCCCCAGCCTGAAAAACAGCAAAGGTCATCCTTATTCCCAAACCTGGCAAACCCTCTAGCCTCAATCACCTTCACCCCATCTCCCTAACCTCATGTGTGGGAAAGGTTATGGAGCATGCCTTCCTCACCCGAATTAACACCCATCTGGAAGACACTGCAGTGTATCCTCACTCAGTCATTGGCTTCCGGGCTCACCTGTCGACCCAAGACGCCATGCTACAACTTAATCACCATATACTTGAAGGTAGAACCCGCACTACTAAAGCCATACTCGGTCTCGACCTCGAAAAGGCCTTTGACAGCATAGCCCATTCCATTCCACAATTCTCGACCGCATCTCACGTCTTAACCTCGGTGCGCGCACTTATAATTACGCCAGAGACTTTCTCTCTAATCGCACGGCCTTCCTCTAGGTGGGGGATCTCCGCTCCGACGCCCGGACTCTGGGCAGCGCGGGAACCCCCCAGGGCTCCCTTATCTCCCCAATGCTCTTTAATCTAGTCATGATCGATCTTGCCAAGACGTTGCAGCAAGTAGACGGTGTCAACCACACCATCTACGCTGACGATATCACCATATGGGCCCATCAAGGCAGTGACGGCCAAATAGAAACGCCACTACAATCCGCCATTGAAACAGTCGAGACCTATCTCCAAGGCACGGGGCTTCGCTGCTCTCCTGCGAAGTCCTAACTCCTCCTCTACAGGCCTACTCTCCATGGCCGCCATCCGAAAATTTCCACCGCTAAACGCCAATACGAAGACATCGCACTTCACCTCACGGATGGTAGCCCCATCCCCCTCGTCACCAATATCCGTGTGTTCGGCATGCTAATAGAGGCGAACGGAGCGAATGGCACGGCCCTAGCAAAAATCCAGGTCAATGCATTCAACACCATGAGACTTCTGAAGCGGGTCTTTAACCACCGTGGGGGTATGAAAGAGGAGAATCTCCTCTGATTAATCCAGTCATCCGTAATTTGCCACATCACCTACGTTGCTGCGTTTCTAAATTCGTACAAGGCTGAACAAAACAAACTCAACATCCTCCTACGCGGTATCTATAAACAAGCCCTCGGCCTCCCCGATTACACCAGCACTGACCTCCTCCTTCAAGTAGGCGTCCATAACACAGTGGACGAGTTCATCGAGGCCCAACGCCGCTCTCAGCTGGAGAGACTCACACTCACAGTGACGGGCCGCCACATCCTCACCTTGCTCGGCATCACCTACCACCATCAACACGGCCATAAACACCAGATCCCCTTCACCATACAAGCATGGATTCACGTAGACCCTATCCCCAGAAACATGCACGCCACAGAGCACGTGCCACGGCTCTCATCACAGCCCTTGCTCGCAACGACGACGTAAGTTTCGTCGACGCCGCCGAATATCCCCACGGTACCGGCTTTGCAGCCGTCACCACACATGAAGGCTCTCTCCATAATGCTTTCAGCCTAGTAACCCCACACGCTGAGGAAGCTGAAGAAGTGGCCATCGCGCTAGCCACACTAGACCCAACATGCCATACCATCGTCTCTGATTCCCGCTCCGCTGTTATCAACTACACCAACGGCCGTATCTCCCACCAAGCCTTGCGCATCTTGCAACAAGCACCCCGCTCAACCGATCATTAGGTTACACTCGTATGGTTCCCAACTCATGTAGGCACCGGCCACCCGCACCTCCCCAACATCAACGAGGTTACCCACTCCCTAGCGCGAGGGCTCGTTAACCGCGCGGGAGATGGGGAGGCTGCCCTCACCGGTATAGGGATCGCCTGACACGCTACAATGATGTAGTGAAATTCTTTTATTTAGAGCGTAGGACTTTCCCCGGCCCGCACAGCAAGCTATCCCCAGCACAGGCTACAACTTTCCGCCTGCTACAAACCAACACTTACCCCTCGTTACACCTTTACAACAAGATCTACCCAGACATTTACCCCAATCCCACGTGCCAGATCTGCAAGACACAGCCAGCCACACTTACACACATGCTTTGGGACTGGACACAACAATACCCCGACACTAACCCCACGACACTCTCGTCGACATGGCACGCTGCCCTGCGCAGCTCCAACCTCGACGACCAACTCTGGGCGACCCAGCAAGCCTGCGAGTCGGCGGAAAAGCCAACACCTCGACGTCTACACGTGGGAGGCCACCACCTCTTGCTGGTTTTAATAAAGTTTATTCCGTCAGTCAGTGAACTGTACTTGTGCACTAGCATTTATGATCATGGCAAACATGTAATTAAAAGCTGAAATATTCATATTCACCCGCAGCAGTAGGAGTTTCCGCAGGGTTTGCATTAAACACCAATCGGCGGCCAGTAATCCTTTTTGAATTTCTCGTTTCCATTCAAATGACACAATGAACTAGAAGACCAACACGTTCTTCACAATTTTCAATGCTGTTTATGTGTTCGATCGGTCACGATGAGCCGCAATATACGAGCTCAGTATATTTTTCCCACTCAAACTAAATGGCTTCTGTGAAACAAAATTAAGTGTCACTAGCAAGCTCATGGGGATGGCAGTTTTATATGCCCTCACAGTTTTTAAGTTCCCAAAATGTAAACCGAAACCGTCGTGAGCAAGGTAATGACCTAAAATTTATCATCATATTCTTCATAGCTTGCACAAGAGTGTATGCCACAACAATTAAGTACTTTGTTCTGCGTACGTGATTTGTGTCATGTTGGTTGCTCATGCACCTGTTACAGCGTGTGATATTTTGCAGCCACAACCAACAGAAGACACACCTGAAAAGGCTTTTCTGAGGCATGAAGTATGGCGTTACAGAATTACAAACTGCGACCAAGAAGAAGATGAAGACTATACAGCAATCCCATCACCGGCTTTTTCAAAAGGTTGTTCATCTTCAAGATGTGATCGAACATTTACCTCACAGTCGCATTCTAAGAAATGAGGATGTCGCCATGTTGCAGAGACTTGGAGGGGCAAAAAAAGACTTGATCATGCGTCAACTGCCACGTAAGTCTGGTGCAGCAATGTCACCCGCTTACTCGGAAGAGCTCAGGGCATTTGCACTGACTTTGCATTTTTATTTCCCTAGAGCATACCGATATGTACGCGCTGTTTTCAACGCATGCCTCGCACATCCAAAGACACTTCGTAAATGGTATCAATCCATTGATGGGGCTGCTGGCTTTTCAAAAGAGGCAATGACTGCATTGGCTATGAAGGTAAACCACGGCCACTCCACATTATGCAGTATGGTTGTGGATGAGATGGCCATTCAGAGATATGTGGAGTGGGATGGAATAAGTTTCCTTAGATATGTTGACATGGGCATTGATGTGAATGATGAGAGCTTTCCAGTTGCCAAAGATGCATTGGTTTTCATGCTTGTTGCAATCAATGGCAGATGGAAGCTGCTGATTGGCTACTTTCTAGTGGATGGCCTTGGTGGTGAGCAGAGGCGCAATGTGGTGCTGCAAGCTGCTAGCTTCGCTCTCGAAAAAGGTGCACACATTGTGAGTTTGAGCTGTGATGGCGCTGCAGCGAATTTGTCATTGCTGCGCAGCCTTGGCTGCAAGATGGACCTGACTGAGCTGGATGCTTCTTTTCCGCATTCAGCTACAAAAAAAACTTCTCTTTGCCATGCTGCATCCCTGTCACATGTTGAAGCTACTGCGGCACACCCTGTTTGATAAAAAGGCTATTGTGATCTGAACAAACAGTTCATAATGTGGACACACATTGATGAGCTGCATGAATTCCAGTACACAGAGGGCCTACATTCGCAAACAAACTTAGACAGGCACATATTAATTTAAAAAAAAACAGCCCATGAAAGTCTCATTGTTGGCTCAAACATTTAGTCAATCGGTATCCAAGGCAAAAAGAGTAGAAAAAAATCACAGCATATCCACAAAGTGAATGATAATGAGTGGGCGAAGCACCGGGGGATCACTCGGGTGAACCACAGCTACGGACGAGAGATAAAGAGAGCGCGCGTCGGGAACGAGAGAGAAAATTACACCATCTTCCCGTAGGGGAACCCTGAGTAGTATGCGAAGCAGCCATGGGGTCGACTCAAGGTAGTTTTATCAGCTGTATAAACTTGGACATGCAGCAGCACCAGCAACGCGCAGAACTGTTGTCGACGCCGTCCGCGTTTTGCCCGCGTTCGCACCGAACGCGCGCAAAGTGCAACCGGAACCGGAAGTGGAAGCGGAACGCCATCTAGTGAACACTTCATAAAACTACAGGTGGCTACGGACACACGACGCCATCTATTGAGCAATTCATAAAATAGAGGTGGCTACATACTACTACTACTACTAATATAGAGGAGGGAACGACCCGCACCCTAAGGAGCTTCGCCCCTAAAAGCCGCTGTGTTCTGAAAATTTGGCTCCTGTCACTGCGTATGTCAAGAACTGAAGGCCTACTTTGCTCACTTAGGGCGTCTGCAGCTGGTAAACTAATGACAGGGACCAACCAAAATACAGGCTTCATTCGCTTTGTCGTGTGCTTATCAACCGTCTATACAACCACTTGGTTACAGAAAATGGCCTATTGGGATATCTTCTGACTTCCAAGCTCAGTCAGGACTGCCTTGAGTTATTTTGTACTGCAATACGATCACTTGGGAGCTGCAGTCACAACCCAACAGCAATGCAGTTTGCAGCAGTGTTGAAGCGTCCGATAGTTCACAATGAGATCAAGGACATTGATGGCGGAAATTTCTTTCTATTGGAACCCATCGAAAATCTCTTTGTACGCTCCTTTGAAAAACCATCCTCCATCGATCTAATTAACTTCATTGCCCCTCAGAGAAGCCCTGCAGCCAGTGAACCACTCACGGAAGCAGTTTTACAGGATCGTGGCTACTCTGCTGACCCAGGTAGGATGTCTGAGCTTTGGTGTCTGCGACTCGCAGTACAGGAAAGACTGCTACGCAAGTTTCCTCGTGGGTGAATTATGTGCATGATGGCCCACACAATAAATTCCTTTATCCATCAACTTCGGCTGTCCCACCAGGTTCTATGTTAAGGCATTTGTTTTTTCAGTGACATTGTAAAGCGCATATATTGTTCAAGAGCATTGTATGCAGACGTCAACTTTTATAGAGGGAAAATGTGATACCTTATTGTAAATTGTGCAAGTACATGTTCATCACCAAGCTAAACAATATGGACAATGATGATAGGCCAGCTGGCCTACCTTTCACTAGAGCAAACTGTGTGAGGACAGAGACATGCTGTGAATGCTCCCAATGCATTAGGCGTGAGCTAAGTATACTACTGAGGATGACAACGTTTTTTTGAAAGTTTGATCCTGTATGTATTTTACCTGACCTTTATGGAAATTTACCTCCGTCACCTGGAATACCGTTGGTTTTACTATTTCCAAAATAATTTAATGTGCTCACTTTGTTCACTTCCTTTACAATAGCCTTTTATGATGCCAGATTCACTGTAACCATGAACATTTGGTGTATACCACTCAATGAGTGTTTTAAATACCCTGGAATATGCATTTATTTGAGGTTCACAGTGTAATAAAGCCGTCCTCTCTTAATTTTGCTGTGTGTTGGCTCGGCTTGCACAGTGCTAATATATTTCTAGGTATGTGATACGTTGTTTTGTACATTTTACTTACAGCAAAATGCATTATATATTAAAGTTGACATAGTTTATGGGTATGACCTCACATCAATTCTTTGAACTTGGACTTTATGGACTACCACTCTTTTTTTCGATGTCTACGTATGTATTGTTTATTTTTCTGACAAGCACAATGACCGAAGTCTCTCGCTATTTGTGAGTACAGTGCAGATATAAATTTTATACAATTATAGCCCTGTAGTGAAGGCGTTGCATACAACGCATTGTAAGCAAAACTGTAGCTACATTAAGGGATAGCGGTCCCATTGACCAGTTTTATTAAAGGTATCAATACTCTGCGTGATATAGTTTACCTTGTATACCATTATTATACAAATGTCCTGTGGCATACAAGTATACTAATACTGATACAGAAGAGCAGTGGCACAATAAGTTTTCCTACTTGCTGTTTATAATTTTCTTTTGTGTATTATCTTTGCAATGTACTTCATTTAAATTATAAATGTGGCTTCCTTCTGTATTTGTGTGAAATCTTCTGGTTTCTATAGGTGCAATCAACATTGAATAAAGAATGAAACAATTACTGTTCTCATAAAAATGTGCTTTCCATAGTACAAGTACACCAGCAACACAATGATTCCACAAGTGCAAATGAATGCTGACATTTTTCCCTTGCCGCTATGTATTAAGTTTTCATGCCGTTTCACACTAGCAGAGGAAGAATGGTCCCCCTGGCAGTGTTTGACTCTAGGACATAATTCTGCGGTGGAGCTATACTCGCATTCGAACACAGCTGAATAAACTCTAGATAATGCACAAATCCGTCCATTTGCTTTATTATATAACGAAAATGGATCACCGAGGCGTGTCTCAACAGCGTCATCGCACCACACAACCTTACAAAATAGTGCACGTAAATCTGAATAAACGGCGACGACTTCGCTAACGCTATTTATTTCTTTCAAAATAAAACACGCACACCAGAGCCTCTTATTAAGCGAAAATGCGACAAAAAAGTGTCCCTCAAAACATATCGCTTCTTCCGAGGTGCAAGACAGCGGGACAAAAGTTAGCAAGATAATACGCACCGCAGCTTAAGGTATAAAACGGCTGATTTTACGAAACTTAATATGGAGTACGTGGGAAAAATAGACCACACTCGGGCGTTCTGGACGGGTTTCGAGCCGCGAGCGCTGACAACTCCTCTAACCGCTGTGGTAACCGCAAGTGAAGCCTTGAAAATTTTCGGTCTTCGTGAGTCAGGCGCTCCAATCTTGCTCCACGTTTCAAGGCATAGCATTTGAAGCGAAGAACGACGCGCGCAGTAGCAGAAAACCACCACCCGCATACGGGCCTCAAAGCCTGTGACGGCAGGCGCCACTAAAAGTTACCACGTACCAAACAATCTCGAATGCTTCGGCAACCTTGTGGACCCAAAAGGCACCGCGCACGGGGCCCCCTAGAGAGAGGGAGGAGCGGCTTCAGAGGAGGTTGGCTTTAGAGTGTACTAGACCATTGTCTAGTACACTCTAGTTGGCTTGCCGAGGCTAGCGGAATCACGTTACAGTGGCTAGAATGGGGAAGTGTGTCGAACGCGCCGGCTCGTGCGTGCCCCTTTGGGAGGAAACCGCCAGGTGGCGCTGACACACGCTTATACGCTACATGAAAAGCGTGGACACAGAATGGAGGAAGAGGTCAAGGAAGTTGGCAACCAAGTACAGGATAATCGAAACTGTAAATAGACAACCAGGGGTCATCAGAAAGAAAGTGAGAGAAATAGAGACCGTGAATTGGATGCAAAGAATGGAAACGAAAAGGACAATGGAGATTTACAAGAATGAGAAGAAAGAAATTAGAAGGGAAAATCTGTACGATAACACAAAGGGCAATGCCTTGCTATTTGAGGCTCGAGCCGGTTGCCTAAGGACGAAAACATATCGGAACACATATTCGGAACTAGATGAGACATGTGTATGCTGCAGTAAAGATCCAGAGACCACTCAGCGCATCCTAATGGAATGCGACGGGATCCACCCAGCGAGAACCGTAGGTAACGTGCAACTCCCAGAAGCGCTTGGATTTAAAGTGGAAGGAAACATAAACAGATCAGCCGTAGAGATCAGCAAGAGACGATTAGAATACTGGTGGAAAAAAAGCAGGGAAAAGATGGATACGACCTGATCTCTTAAAATCATAGGCAGCGGTACAAGGTAAATTTTTGAAAAAGAAAAATAATAATGAGAGGTATGCAAAAATGCTAGATAAAGAACATGTATAGTATACCTGATTAAATCAAGCAGGCTAGGCGACTGTTTGTCGCCGCCCCGTTTCAAAGGGGATGCCAATAAATCATCATCATCATCACGTCGGCCGCGACGGCGGCTAGCAGCCGCAGTGCAAGGGCGCTGCGTGGAATGCGATCGTCCGCGCGCGCAGCCGAATATGCAATAACAAAAAAGAAAGCTTCGTAATATATATTCTCGCTCATGCATGGCGGCAAATGGCGATAGAGTGGCTATGCTAGCCCTTTCGTAATTGAAAGGCGCCAAGGTAACAATCCGATTGATCGCGCGTCGATGGTAGAATGTAGCTTGCTTTAGACGATTTACTCCGGCTGACACCTTATCTAACTCAAAGTAAGAAAATTCCCAGTGGTAACTCGGAGATAAACATTTTATTTTTTGACGCACTCTTTACGCAAACAACTAATTTTTGAAGAGTGCCTCACAATCCGTTTAAAACACACCATTCTCCGTCAGCGATTATTTTTTGCTACGCGACGCACCTGAGCTGGTGCTTTTTTTCTCAGGAGAAAAAAATGTTTTAACTTGTTGACAAACAGTTGAAACAGAACGTTGTCAGCCTTATGTTATTCTGTGCTTAGTGACGCGACTGAGCTTCAGGTGCTTCTTCTTTTCACGGGAAGACTCTCTCTTTGTTGAGTGCCTTCGTGTAGAAGGGAGAACGGATGACCAAAAATAATTTTGTAACTTGGTTGGTAATGCTGGGGCCATGCGGTGCACAGCCCAATATGACGTCGTTTTTGTGCAGACAGTAGACAAGCTCTTTCAAGCTGTCACTGTGCAGCTCGTTGTAACTGAACCACATCGAAAACAGTGGTTTCAAGGGCGTCTATACAAATGAGAAGAGTTTCTCCGAAGGGTGAATGAGGCCCCCATTGACGCAGAACTTGGTGAACATCGCCACCTGTTCGATGGCTTTGCCGGTGGCAACAAGGAGCTCGTCAAGACATTTCTTGCGCACAGACTACTGGGTATTGTTGTACCCTGTCATGCATAAGACTAACCGCGAGTCGCTCATCTTTTCAGGGTAATCATGGTCGGGTAGCATTGCGGATTCAAAACGACAGACTGGTGGGCTAGTTGGTATGACATTATGTACACACTTGCGCAGAAGCACACGGACGGCGAAAGAAACAGACGGGACACAGCGCTAAGAATTAACTGAGTGTTTGTCGCGTAGGCGCATGTGTCAGTTGAACTTGCTAGGTTGATTTGTTTGTGTCTTCCTTGTACATTCCTTTTGTTTGTCGATATATATATATATATATATATGTCTGCTCTCGTCCAATAAACACTCAGTTAGCGCTGTGTTCCGTCTGTTGCTTTCACCGTCCGTGTGTTTGTGTGCTATATCCTGCGTAAATAAACCATTGTGGGCTTCTTTATCATGTGAGAAGCTTCTTCAACCTTCCCACTATCCAGCAGTGCGTCCAGTTCATGGCATCCTCAATGCTGAGGAGAAGTGTCAGATCGCCCCCTTCACAGTTGCCACTGCTGGGAGCTATGACCAAATCGTAGAAACTAAGGCAGTTCACGGCGAGCAAAAATTGGGAAGCAGTACGATAGTAGCATCCAGACACGAAACAATGTTTTTGCACCATTAGTACGCATATAGACATGCTGCAGCACAAAAAGAAACGAACGTAACTTTCCACAGGTCAGGGCGGGCGGCGTCATTGAAGCAGCAGAGCCGGCGCGACTCGCATCGGGCGACGTGATGATGATGATGATGATGATGATTTATTGGCATCCCCTTTGAAACGGGGCGGCGACAAATAGTCACCTAGCCTGCTTGATTTAATCAGGTATACTATAAATGTTCTTTATCTAGCATTTTTGTATACCTCTCATTAATATTCTTTTTCAAAATTTTACCTTGTACCGCTGCCTATGATTTTAAGAGATCAGGTCGTATCCATCTTTTCCCTGCTTTTTTTCCACCAGTACTCTAATCGTCTCTTGCTGATCTCTACGGCTGATCTGTTTATGTTTCCTTCCACTTTAAACCCAAGCGCTTCTGGGAGTTGCACGTTACCTACGGTTCTCGCTGGGTAGATCCCGTCGCATTCCATTAGGATGTGCTGAGTGGTCTCTGGATCTTTACTGCAGCATACACATGTCTCATCTAGTTCCGAATATTTGTTCCGATATGTTTTCGTCCTTGGGCAACCGGCTCGAGCCTCAAATAGCAAGGCACTGCCCTTTGTGTTATCGTACAGATTTTCCCTTCTAATTTCTTTCTTCTCATTCTTGTAAATCTCCATTGTCCTTTTCGTTTCCATTCTTTGCATCCAATTCACGGTCTCTATTTCTCTCACTTTCTTTCTGATGACCCCTGGTTGTCTATTTACAGTTTCGATTATCCTGTACTTGGTTGCCAACTTCCTTGACCTCTCCTCCATTCTGTGTCCACGCTTTTCATGTAGAGATACTTGTGCACTTTAGCCGCCCATTTATTTTCATCCATGTTCCTGAGCCTTTCTTCAAAACTAATTTTGCTTTGTGCTTCTCTGACTTCAAAAGAGGCCCAACCCATGTCACCATGCACTGCCTCATTTGTCGTATTACCGTGTGCTCCCAAAGCCAACCAGCCTACTGATCTTTGGTTAACTTCCAAACCCGCCAATATATCCGATTTCAAGCATATAATGGCATTTGCGAATGTTAGCGCTGGCACCATTACTCCTTTCCAGATTCCACGCACCACCTCATACTTATTGTGGCCCCACAGTGCTCTGTGTTTCATTATTGCTGCATTCCGCTTCCCCTTTATTTTCAGATTATCTTGGTGGTTGCTTGAGTAATTCTTTCCTTCGTTTATGTGTACGCCGAGGTACTTATATTGCTTCACTATGGGTATTACTTGCTGTTGAATTGACACCACGAAGTTACTCGTGTGTTCATTAAAGATCATAATCCCTGATTTCTCTGTGCTAAACTTAAGGCCTAGATTTGTCGCTGCGTTCCCACAGATATTCGCAAGTATCTGTAAATCTTGTTTATTGTCCGCTAGTAGCACAATGTCGTCTGCGTACATCAGTCCAGGGACCTTCTGTTACACCATGTGTACCTTACGCATGTAGGATAAATCAAAACCTAATTCGCTGTTTTCCAGTCGTCTTTCTATGCCCTTGACGTAAAGCGTGAACAACAATGGTGACAGAGGGCATCCTTGCTTCAATCCTTGGTGAATTCCCACCATTTCATTTCCTTTTCGGCCTTCCCATGCCACTTGTACTTGGTTGTCTCGATATATCTCCCTCAGCAGCTCCACGAAATCGTCATCTATGCCTTCGTATTGAAGAATATCCCACAACAATTCCCTGCCTACGTTGTCATAAGCTCCTTTAATATCTAGAAATGCTATCCATAAAGGTCTTTTCTCAGCTACTGAAATCTCTATGCACTGAGTTAGTACAAACATATTGTCTTCTAAGCGTCTGCCTGGCCTGAACCCATCCTGTAGTTCCCCCAATACACCGTTTTCCTCCACCCACTTCGACAGTTCTAATTTTATGGCTTGCATCGCCATTCTATATATCACCGACGTTACTGTAACTGGCCTGTACGAGCTCGTCTTATCCTTATCTCCTTTGCCTTTGTAGATGAGATTCATCTTGCTTTCACGCCATCCAACGGGAATATTCTTTGTTCTAATCACTTGCTCTATGGCATTAGTCAGCAGTGCCTCGCTTTTTGGACCGAGGTTTTTGATTAGCTGTATTGGGATTTCATCGGGTCCTGCTGCCGTGTTGTCAGGGACATTTTCAGCTGCCTTTTTCCAATAAAAGCTTTCTATGCTAAATTTTGATCTCTCAGGCCTCTCTGTTGTTGCTGGATCTGTTGTCTGAACTACGCTTTTTCTCGTGCCGAAGTTATGCCTGATAACGTCTGTGATGTACCGCAGCGCATCATCGCCTTCATAGATGTCACCGTCTTCATCCCTTATAGCCGTTTGCGAGTTTCTAGTTGGAGCTCCGAGTGCTTTTATATGGTTACAGAATCTTTTTGGGGTGCCTTTGTCTCTTTTGTGAATGTTATGCACCCAACGTTCACTTGCGCATTTAATTTTCTCTTGCACGAGCTCACTCGCAACCCTTTTCTTTTCTCGGTATGTATTCCATCTAAGGAGCACCTCTTCTTCTTGTAATCCCAACTTTTTGGCTTCTCGATGAACCCTAGATGCCTCTTTACGCTCTTCTATAGCTTGTTTAATTTCCTTGTTCCACCACTTACGTGGTTTCCTCTTTCCAATCCAACAATTGTTTTGCCGTGTCCGCCTTATTTCATGCTGCATAACCTCCACCAGTTCCTTATATTCCCAGACTGCTGTAGGAAAAGCCTCAATTTTCTTCTCTATGTTGTTTGCGATCTCTGTTATTTGCTCGTCATTCATTTTTAAAAACTCTGAGGCTATTGGTTCATGTTCTGCGCTGGTATCTCACCCAAACTTTAATGCTAAACGTCTATGATCGCTTCCAAGGCTATTTTTTCCATTTTCGTCTATTATCATTTGGTCTAGTTGTTCGTAGACCATTTCTGAGACTAAGGCGTAGTCGATACATGACTGCTTGTTTCCGCATTGCCACGTGACCTGTCCATGACACTTATTCTCCCTGTTAACTACTATAAGGTTCTGTTCATCACACAAACCCAGCACTAGAGAGCCGTTGTAATCAGTATATCCGTCTAAATCGTCCATGTGCTCGTTCATATCTCCCACTAATATCACCTGGCCCGAGTTACTGAACTCATTAATATCGCTTCTAATGCAATCGACCAATTCCTTATTTTTTTCTCTGCTATCACTACCTGTCCATAGGTAAGCTACTCCCAGCCACGTCTTTTTACCTTGCCATGTACCACTAATCCACAAATGCTCTTTACATGTCTCGTTTACCCTTCGCCACTTCATACCTCGCCTAATTAGTACGCCTACGCCTCCGCCTTTCCTTGACCCGGTCATTCTGTTGCACCCTTCCCATACAAAGTTGTCAATAACAGGCGGCTGCTCCAAATCTCGTAGATGCGTTTTGGTCAAGGCGCACACGCTAATCGCTTCATCATTCAGTTGCGTTTGAATTTCCAGCCATTTTTCCTGCTTGCGACCACCCTGCATGTTAAAGTAGCAAATTTTACCTTCTCTATTCTTATCCTTTCTGCGTCTTTTCCTGACTCCTGGTCGCCTAATTCTGCCCTTTACTGATGTTTCGCTATGTTCAATACTCAATCCTGCTTCCTGATTGCCTGGGTCCCGCCTAAAAAAGCTACAGCTCGTGCCGCGAATCGACGTCCGACCGGTGTTGCTAAACTTTCACTAAAATGTATCCCGTCAACCACAAAAGCGCCTTCGCGGCCTGCTCGGTGCGCTTCTCGGTTGATGTCAATGACCGTAAAATTCATTGCTTTAGCTAGAGTCCAAATTTCCCTGTTTACTGCAAGAACTGCCCTTTCAATTTTATAACCCTGCCTTTCAACCTCTGGCACCGTGCACACCGCGATTTGTACTTCCTTTGAAACATTCCGCAGGTCGGTGACCCCTTTGGCTATTTGCTTTGTGATCCCTGCTCCTCGTCCGTGAAGTACGTCAATCACTCCGCCCATTATCACCACTAGGTGTCTCTCCTCCATTGTGTCCCACATGCGTTCCTTGGCCTTCGCTATCACCTCTCTAATCGGCTTTCCCGGAAGCGCGCTAACCTGGACTCGTTCGTCTGCCCCTACCCTCTCTGCTATCGCCGGTTCTACTTTACGCCTGTTGGAATCCCCAACAAAGACAACTCGACGCTTTCCTTCCCCCTCATCGCCAAAAGCTGCCCCCGAAGTCACAATGCCCTCCCCTCCTTTCTTATCCTTGCCCTTGGCTTTGTTTTCTTCCTCGGCCGCGTCAGTGGTATCCCCTTCGTGACTATCACTGACGTTTCCGCCACTGCTTCCCGGCGTGGCGGGTTCGGCTGTCTCTGCACTCGCATCGGAGCCAGCTCCGTTCGCGGTGCTCGCCTTGATGCGTTCATCATTGCTTTGCAGAATGGTGGCGCTCAGCTGGATTTCTGCGTTAGCTAGCTTTTCTTCTGCCTCCTTCCTCTGCTTCTGCTCGATTTTAAGGTCCTTTTCTAGCTTTCCAACCCGCTTAGCTAACTTATCCTTGTCTTGCTCTAGGCGGTCTAGCCGCGACCCTAGCACACACATCCTACAGATAAAATCTGCACCATTCGCTTCGCGTGCTGACTTAAACCGCGTTTCTTCCAGCACGTAGGCACGCTCGCACTCAGAACAACGCACGCGTTGGTTCCTCCTAGTACCAACCATCATCTCGTACTAACAAGGCGTAGATGTGGCAAAAAAAGCAATTATTCTTTACCTACTTTTATCTAAGCGAGAAGACCAAGAAAGTGAAAACGCATTAAAATCATTTATAAAGATTGCTTGGCTAAGCTAACCCTCCTAAAAAAAGTTGCAGTGGCTTAGCTCGGCTATGCCAGGATATACGTAGCGTTAGCAAAGGTTCAGCTGATTATTCTTAGCTTATTCTTAAGATTATTCTTAAGATAAGATTATTCTTATGAGTCAAGCTTCTCCGTTCTTCTGCGCTGTTGAGCAGCATTTGCGCTCTCCTTCTCCATGGCTATACCACACTGGCAAACGCCAGTCAGAAGCGCAGCGGCTCCAGCGCAGTGTCAGACGGCGACTGCACAGCGAGCGCGCGCCGGCGCCAGTGCGTCTACCACGGCTACGACGTCACTCCTCTGGAATGCGCAGACCGGCGGCGGTGAGTCGCGCGCGGCGGCGGCGGAGTGCGCGAGAGGTGCCGGCTCCGGTGGCTCCGGTGCGAAAGCCGTATGACATCACTGATCCTTGCGCATGCGCAGCACGGCTCTTGATGTGCCGCGCGAAACGGGCTTGGCTAGGCCAGCGTAGCTAACGCTACAAACGGCACACTTCCCCATTCTAGCCACTGTAATCACGTGATGCTCCCTCCTAGTATTTTCTACCTCCATGTATGTGGTTCATAGACTACAGCAACTTGGATCGGATTGGATTTGATTTATTGGCAACAAAACACTGCAGCAGCGTCACACTGTGGTTAAAGAAGGGGAACTTGCCTCCTCGATTCGCATCGCTTCAGGAGCATGGCCTTCGAGATTTGAATTTGTCACTCAGCGGAAGTCGTAGCTGAAGCATGAGCCAATCCACGCGCCGCCCGCGCGGCTCCGTCTGCTTGAAATGGCGGACGGCCTACGGGCTAATATGACACTTACCGATCACACATTCGTGATCACCGCCCATATACACGTTAATTATGGCGCCAAGTGTAGTGTTTTCGAAAATATGTGCCCTCATCTTGAATTGGTGAGACCATATTTCCTATTAGCGTCAGAAATAAATTTGACAAAACGTGGCGATGGCTGGGGTGCTCCAGCAGCTGAAGCATAGGCTGAAGTGCAACAGGCGTACTGCTTGCACGCAAGCGTAAACAAACAGATATCGCCATGCCAGGTACACAGCTAACTACTCAGCCAACTGACAATCGTAAATTATTCACTTGTGCGCCCAAGCAAGCATTTACGGAATCCGTGCTGCCGTACGAATTCCGCCAATATATCAACACCGCGATCACCCACAGTTTTGAAAGGAAAGGCTCTTTTAACAGTGACCGCCGGTCCTTCTTTTGCGAGAAAGCCATGTTTTTTGTATAGCTTCCATAAAATAGTAAAGGAAAGGTTTCTCAAGAAGCCGAATTCCGAAAAAAAGGCAAGCGTCGTGAAGACAAATAAACGGCCTTACGACGTGTTAGAAAGTCTAGTCAATGAATTGGTCCTGCAATAACTAATGTAATATGTGGAGCAATGGTAGGCGTCTCTGCCTCACGCAGAAGTCCCGGGTTCGAGTACCGATGTTTGACAATCTTTCTTTTTATGTATAAAAAACGTAATATACAATTTCACTGGGGCATGCCAATATATTTTACCTTAGCTACTGCTGATTATATATCCACGCTCAATAGAAAAAAAATGTGGTTGATCCCTCTTATATAGGAATCGGTATAGAACACGAAAGTGAAACGTGTCTTCACAGAAGTAGTGTAATGTTTATTGCACATTGATATATAATGTCTATTGGTGTTTTGTGGCTAAAGCGCCCTTAGGCGTTGATGCACCCACGCTGACGCCTGGTGGCACGTCTCCTCCATCACGACTACCAACGTCGATGACCATGAGCAACCGTCGTGCATATGGAAGCTGCACTACGCTGCACACACTAGCACAACGCGAAAGACGAAGCACGTAACTGACACACTAATACAACGCGCAAGACAAAGCACGTAACTGAATCGTCACCGAGTCAAATCAGCGCGTACAGCGCGTCGTAATTGCAGCCTCCGCGATCAACTTCAGAAACATTTTCAGAGCTAATTGCGGAGGCCACGCTCCGCTGTGCTGAGTACGGTGAACGCCACCTAGTAGTGCTTCTGCGAGAACGCGTTGGTAGTGCTTCTTGATGCCAGCGTCCCTTCGAATGCTGGCATCGAGGCGTCGTAGTGCTGAGACCACCGAAGCGTTCACTGTCGGTGCGCGTTAGTGTCATAATGCAGTACTTCTCTTTTCTGCTCGTAGGCAGTGGCACCGCCCCGAGCAAGAGCGCGGGTACACGGAGGAGTGTTAGATATATAAGGCGCGTCTGTGTAGCTCTCTGCGAAATGCGTTTGTGGCGCAATGGGTTAAACGCTCGGCGATCTATCGTCGCGGACCGAGAGGTCGTGGGTTCGATTTCCAAATTTTGCATGTTTGTGGAACTCTTTTCTTCTGGTTTCTTTCTTTGTATTATGTTCGTGTATGTTCGTGTGACGTATTTCCGTGACGGAAATACGTCAGTGAAGTCTTGGTGGACCCCGGCATAAAACACTTTCGTGTTAAAATTATTCTGTGTCCTCACTTTCTCTTAAACTGTATAAAGCAATTATCAGTATGACACCCAGGTTATTCGTACTAATTATATAATTACCGAAATTGCATGTTGTGCTTCTTTATTGCAGTGTTAAATGAGCAAATGAATGAAACAAATACAATTGTTATAATTTTCTTTACACAAAAGTAAAGACAGAGCCTGCCAACTTTCTTTAAACTTTCTTCAAACAAACTTGCCTCAAGCAAAAACAAGAACGGAGCCTATCAACTTCCTTTAATGTTGCTTTAAACAAGCTTTCTTCAAACGAAAATAAGAACAGTGCCTACCAACCTTTTGTAAACTTTCTTTGAACAAACTTCGTACAAACGAAAGTTAAAACAGAGCCTACCAACTTTCTTGTAACATGTGTTAACAGAAAGTAAAAGTACATAGGATGTTACTAAAGTTGACAGAAAGTTGCTAAGAGTTCTAAAGAAAGTAAGGAAGTATTTTTGTATGGGAGGGCTTGCGTGTACATGACTAGGCCCAGCCTGTAAGTAAAAAATATATATTTGTTGGCTTACAGATTGCACAGCATGTGTCAGCCTCACCTTCTCGAGGTCTAATCATCGGCAGTGTATAAACAAAAAAAATGACCGTAATCTTTGTTTCTGCCATATCACTGATCTGGCACTAATCTTATCTACTGGTGCGCATGCAGTTACCTTGATCGTAGAATTTGACCTACCAGCCTCGAAGAATGGTGCGAATGCATACGCAATGACGCTTCCACGGCCACCAAGAAAGTGGAAACTGATCTCGACGTCGAGCGAATGGATAGCAGACTAGCCAGATCTCATCGAGGCCAAAAACGCTTTGCTCCGCCGATGGAAGGGTCAAAGGCTCAATCGCAGACTCCGAAAGAAGATCTCGGAGCTCAACAAGGTCTTCGATGACCACTGCAAAGCACTATGCCAGCAGCAATGGGACGAGCTCTGCGAATCTATTGACGGACAGTTGCGCAATGGCAAGTCCTGGGGTATGCTGAAGCACCTTCTCGACGAAAGCGGCTCCAAGTCAAATCAGAAGCATACGTTGGCCCGGGCCCTTCACGAAGCCACCAGGTCTTACACGGTCGATGTACTCGTCTCCAAGCTCATTCAGAAGTATCTGCCCGTCCGGCGCGACGGGGATCCGGCGACCTAACTCCCGGACTACCGAGGCCCTCCTAGCCCTGAGCTGGACGAAGACTTCTCCGTTGCTGAGGTCAGGCAGGCCATCTTCGCGCTGAACCGCAAGTCTGCGCCGGGTCCGGACGGAGTCACCAACAGAATGTTGAGAAACCTCGACGACCCTTCGATCGTCTTTCTCACCCAAAAGATCAACGAGTTCTGGAAGAGCGGCGTGGTTCCTGCAGAATGGAAGTCGGCCTGCACGGTGCTCATTCCCAAGCCCGGCAAGGCCCTGAACATCGAGAACCTCAGGCCGATTTCTCTAACCTCCTGCTTCGGCAAGGTCATGGAGCGCGTCGTCCCCAACAGGATCAACGGCTACCTCGAAGACAACGTTTTCACGTACAACATGATCGGCTTCCGTGCCGGACTCTCGACGCAGGATGCGATGAAACTAATCAAGCATCAGATCGTGGACGGCCGTTTCTGAGACGTCAAGGCTCTGCTCGGTCTGCACCTCGAGAAGGCTTTCGACCACGTGCTCCACGCCTTTATCGTCAAGACAATTTCGGACCTAGGTCTCGGTTCCAGATTCCACAGCTACGTAAGCTCTTTTCTAACGGACAGGAAGGCCAAGCTTCGCATTGGAGACTTCCGCTCCGAAGATGTGCCCCTCGGACGACGGGGCACTCCTCAGGGCGCCGTAATCTCCCCCAGACTATTTAACATCTGTACGATTGGTCTTTCCGAGAGGTTGGCATGCGTTGAGGACGTCAAGCACACCATCTACGCCGACGACATTACCATCTGGTGCACCGGGGGATGCGAGGGCAGAGTCGAAGAAGCCATGCAGGAGGCGATCGACGTGGTCGAGGAGTATCTCCGCCCCACCACACTTCGGTGCTCCCCCGCCAAATCGGAGCTTCTGCTTTACAGAAAAGAGAAGGGAGGAAGACCCAAAGATTGGAAGCCAGTCTCCGAAAACAGCATCAGTCTTCACACTTGTGATGGAGGGGAGATCCCCCGGGTCGACGTCATTCGGGTCCTGGGCATGTTTGTCGAATTCAACGACGGGAACGGAACGGCTCTCCGCAAGATCATCGCAAAGACGGACAACGCTTTCCGCATCGTTCGCATAATCGCAAACAGACACAGAGGCATGAAGGAAGCCAATCTCCTCAGCCTTATCAACGCCTTCGTATTATGCCACTTCACGTAGACGATTTCTATGCACAACTGGCTCAGCGCGGAGCGAGACAAGCTCAATGCTCTCATCCGCAAAGTAGCCAAAAGGGCTCTCGGGCTACCCATTAGGACCCATACTGAACATCTCCTCAAGCTGGGGGTACACAACACCGCCTAGGAGATTGCCGAAGCCCAAGAACGCGCGCAACTCGCTCGCCTGACCACCACCGCGGCAGGTAAACGCATCCTCGAAGAGCTGGGTTACCCTCCTGTGGTATCTTAGAGGGTCAGTACCCCCATCCCTAGGTGCATTCGAGACAAGTTCGAAGTGGCCCCCGTGCCTCGAAACGTCCATCCCGTCCACAACGAGGGCACACGCAAGGCGAAAGCAGTAGCAATTCTCAAACAGATCAATCAACAAGGCATCAGAGCACACTTCGTCGACGCCGCTGAGTACATCGATGGAAACACCTTTGCCGTCGTCGTGGTCGACTCCAGCGGCAAGCTTTCCAATAGCGCTTCCATTCGCACTTCAGACCCTGAAGTCGCCGAGCAAGCCGCCATCGCCCTCGTCCTGCTAGATGGTCGTGGGTCTGATATCTATTGACCCTTTTCGCGGAGCAGTTTGCTCTAGAGGAATGAGGTGGCGCTTTCGGCGGCGCGACATAGGTTGCCTCAGCGAATGCGCACGAATACAAAACCGTTACTGCTTCTGTCCTGCTACTGAGCGATCAGCTGTCGGAAATGCAAACCGGGTGTTCGCTAATGCACTGTGTCCGATTCATGCTACAAAATGTGTAACGATAAAGGGAAGACGTGTGCGGTAGTTCGCTGTAAAAATAGTGATTCACACATTAAGGAAAGGAATCAACCTGTGACGCCCCTGCTTCATATATGGACTGCCTGCGTTGCCGGCCCTTCGCGATGCACGGCTTTCCTCGAGGATCAAAAAAGATAGTTCATCAGCCAGCGCTGTATAGCTAACCTCCAAAGAAAGCACTTCAACTCCGGAGCGTCGGCACTTATAAAAGGGAGTACCGCTCGTTAGAAAAGGAAGTAGCGCCAATTACTGGCATAGTAAGCTTCTCGCGCGTTATCTACACTCATCCACGCCTACTCGCATGCAAACGTACGCCCACCCTATCGCCAACGTATCAATAATAAGTGAATGAGCGCACACTTGAACCAATGTGCCGAAGCATGAGTGACGGTGACTACACCGACAAGACACGAATGTTTGAAGCTGAACGCTTCGTGACGGTTCACAGAGTAAGCGAGGGACTAACGTTAAAACGTCGTTGCTACAAGCTACCACAAAGTACAGAACATTTACATTCCAAGCTTTATGTTCTTCTTCTTCTTTCTGGGGCTTTACTTGCCAAAACCAGTTCTGATTATGAGGCACGCCGTAGTGGAGGGCTCCGGTTTAATTTTGACCACCTGGGGTTCTTTAACGTGCACTACAACGCAAGCACACGGGCGTTTTTGCGAAATGCGGCCGCCGCGGCCGGGATTCGATCCCGCGACCTCGTGCTCAGCAGCGCAACGCCTGACTGAGCCACCCCGGCGGGTCTTCCAAGCTTCATGCGCAGCAAGAACAAATCTATCGCAGCAGAGCACACCCGCGAGCGATTAGTCTGAAAATAAACAATCAGATAGTGGCCGCAACGAGGAACTTTACTGAGTCAGAAACATGACAAGCCACTGCTTCAAAATGTTTGCCAAATAAAGAACGCGAAGAGCACACCGATCCCGATTTATTTCATAAGCGGAATGTTTCGACAGCTTAATTGGAATACATTTCTAGCCCCGCTTTTAGTACAAGCACCGTATACGCTGCTCGCGCCGTTTGGACAAGGCGTAATAAGCTCTGAAAGCACTTACATGTCCTCTAAAGATGTGGTCAAAGCTTCGTGTCATGCACAAAACCACCGTCTACGATATGCGTCGAAACGGAGGTTTAATGCGCCGCACCGGCGTCACGCGCTTGCATTGTAAACGCGGAGGCAACGGAGGCAGCTGAGGCAAGCAATGGATGCGTCACCACGTGATCAAACATGGCCGCGCCCACGGGAGCGCCGCGAAAAGGGTCAATAGCGATTCCAAAACAGCAGTTAGGGCTTTTCAGAAGGGTCGCATCGCCGAGCAAGCTGCTCGTCTTAGCGTCTCCAATTCGGATGCTCTCACGCATCATTCGATTCACTGGTTTCCCGCTCACGTAGGGTTGGTCGAGGGTGCTCCTCCGAACCTCAATGAGTCTGCTCACGGGGCTGCGCGCGACCTCACCGACCGTGCTTCCTCTGTAAGGAGAGCCGACACCCCTCCCCCCTACGGCCACAGGGATGCTCCCGCTACTCACAACGAGGTAACAAAATTCTTTTACATGTCCAGAAGGGTCTTTCCAACCCCTCACCCCAAATTGAATAGGGCGCAAGCTGTTTCGCTTAGACTTTTACAGACCGGCACATATCCGTGTCTGGCCATTCTGCACGAAGTTTACCCTGGCGTATATCTCGTCGACGCCTGCCCGTCGTGCGGGCAGACCTCTACTCTATAGCACACATGCTCTGGGATGCGGGTCGAGATACCCTAAGTTCAGCAAGGATGAGTGGGACTCGCTTCTGCGTAGCCCCGCTCTAGACAAGCAAATCCTGGCTGTCCGGCGTGCCCGCGACTGGGCCGGTGGGCTAGACCTGCCGGTCCCGACGTGGGACTAGCCGGGTGCGCGACGAGTTCGCGTCCTCGCCGGACCCCTAATAACAGTTATTGCACTCACTATGAGGACATGTAGCATGCGAATATATATATATATATATATATATATATATATATATATATATATATATATATATATAGATTGTAGTGAAGACGAATGCCCGGCGCTGCAGCCACATCGCCAGTCATCCGGGAAGCGCGAGCTCGAGATTGCCTGAGCCGCTCTGGTTGAGACACGCTGCCAACGCTGCCCGCTGCTCTCTTGTACTGTGTTCACATTAGATTCTGGTGGAGGTGCTGCGGTTTCCCCCAACCTGGAATTACGCACCCGAACTCTGCCGTCCGTCATGCCTGACGACCCCAGCCCGACATCCCCACCGGTTACTCCAGCCATCGTATGTGCCGGTGCCCAGCGTCAGCGGGATCCTGACATCTTCTGCGGCACCGATGAGAAAGACGTTGAAGATTGGCTGGAATCGTATGAACGCGCCAGCAACACTAACAAATGGGACGACACCCAGAAGCTCAACAACGCGATGTTCTATCTGTCGGGCGTCGCCAAGCTGTGGTTTCGAAACCACGAAGCCGATCTCCGCACATGGGCTCGCTTCAAAACCAGCATTGCAGACGTTTTCGGCCGCCCTGGCGTGCGCAAGCTTCGCGCTGAACAACGCCTGCGCAGCCGATCCCAGCAAACTGGTGAAACGTTCACCAGCTACATAGAGGACATCGTCGACCTCTGCCGGCGTGTCAACCCGACGATGTCGGAGGGGGACAAGGTACGTCACATCATGAAGGGCATTTCCAACGATGCCTTTCATATGCTGCTGTCAAAAAGCCCTGACACAGTTTCTCAGGTCATTGAGCTTTGCCAGAGTTTCGACGAGCTCTGCAGGCAGCGTCTTCTCACACGGCGCCCACCTGTGTCCGATGAAAGCCTCGCGAGCGTGGCCGTGGCTCCTGACATAAACAGGGGAATTCATGCATAAAACATCCGCAAAAGTAGAAAGAGGGGCACTCCTTGCTTTAGCGATACAATAATATCAGAGTGTCCAGAGTGGTAATATGGTAATCGCAAAAGCGGTCGCAGGCAGGTGGTTTGGAGAGCGTTTTTTTGTGAAATATATTATTCCTGACTCCGAAACAATGTTTGTTTTTGTGGAAAAGAAACAGAACTTCATCGTTTTCCTATTTTCTGTGCTAAGGTATACTCTGTGCAAATGTCAGTTCAGCTTGGCACAAGATGTATTGAACCATGCAATGCATACGTAAGCGTGTGGTCGAAGGCCCGACTTAGGCCCTTTAATGAGCAGGCCCGAGTCCTGCCCGGGCCCACGGCTTCAAGCCCGGACCCGGCCCGAGCCCGCCAGAAAACGCTTCGAACAGCCCGGCCCCGTGCAGTCTATTCGTGTATAGCGTTCACCACCAGCGTTTCCCAGTAAACACTGGTTACATAAGCTGCGGTCGCAGGGAAGCGTGAGAAGCAGTCAAGAATGTTTGAGTGCTATCACGTGCCACACTTAAAGGCGAAGTTTAGGCGTACTCCAATTTTCTGTTCTCCGCTAATATCTTTTATACGTTTTACTACTGAATAAGGTTTCTTGTAAAAACAAACTCAAAACTGGTTAGCCAGTATGGAATGCCGTAATAACATTGAATAATTTAACTTTGATTACGAATTAAAAATGCACAGACATGTGTTTGGTTCTCTCCACATATACATATACTCCCATAGACAATTATTATATGCACACATAACTTCGTTAACATTCATGCAAGTAGTTACGTCCAAGGTGGTTCAAAATCAAGCTTCCTAGACAACACATGGCAAAAAACACTAGTTGAGCAAGAGACACACCGATTAAATATTAAAAATAATAATTCTTTTCCCCGATTGATAACAAACGTATAGTCTGTTTACGCATAAAGTATTTTAAATTATCAAGGGCATTCAATGCGCTAATAGAACCAGCTATCATGGCAACAGTTAACAATTCCAGCTAGAATGATGTTATGAAGGCATGGTAGCACCACAGTTTGGAGACAATTCACATTTGACGACTCTTTCACCAGAAAAACAAACGGAATTGAATAGAATTGAAATTGAAATATTTTGTCTGACGTAGCGTCCACGAAATCTTACTTTAAGTTGTCGTAGTCAGACAATACAGAGGAAAACATTTTGCTGTGTAATTGAAATTTTCAACGAGTTATTCTAAGTAGCTTCATCAATGAACGCTTCACACGATTTTCGCGTTGCTCAAATAAAACAATTTTTTATGCACAACACTGTTTTTAACAAAATAACGTTTTACTCAAGAGTTCGACAAAAGTTCGTCTTGTCGGGTAACATGATGAGGAGGAAATTGCGATCACTGACGAAGTCAATGGTGAAAATAACACAGAGACGTCTCGGGACCCGTACGGGTTCCTTGATCGCAGTGATCAAGGAACCCGTACGGTTCCCGAAACGTCTCTGTGTTATTTTCACCATTGACTTGGTCAGTGACCGCAATTTCCTCGTCAAAATAACGTTTTGTGTCTATCTGCTCCCTCACGCAATTCTCCGATCTAATGAGCCTGTGAGGCAATGAAAAATACATAGTAAATACTCTTTCTACGCCTAATTTCTACCTCTAATTACATTCAGGAGGGCGCAAACGTTCCTACATGGTGCGCCGGTAATATGCTCCTGCTTTAAAAGCATGTGCTGAACATATCTTAATTATCACGTGAACGAATATTGCCCATACTTTTAAGCCAGCAGTTAATACTCACGGACTAAAAGCAACGAAAACAGCCAAAGTCTCCGAAATAGGAAAGGAGCACCTTCGGGCTTTCACGCCAATGCATTTTATTTTACCACGCTCTTGCACTGCGTGAAAAAATTGTCCTGTCCAAGTTGCACATGCAGCGGCTGTTTTTCATTAGGGGATAGCGTTGAGTGTGACACAGCGATGTGGAGGGCTTCTGTTCTCTTAATTGAAACACCCGAAGTGGACATTATTTATTACTCTTTTAACGGTCGTCGTAGCATGCTGCCTCGGAGATAAGCTCGTCTGCAGCCATTAAGAGCCATTTTTAATATGTAGCGGAGGCTGGCGAAAGCGTACGTGTACCGAGGCTGTAACAAGCCATTCGTATCGCGCATAGCTAATCAGTCTCAAACCATGTAAATAATACCCTACAGAAGCCCTGAGTATGTTGTGTGCCGTCCGTCAGTTTTTGCGCCATCTGCGAGAGCTTTCTGCTCGAATTGGAGACAACGGAATGTTGTACCACGCTTTCAGTTCAAAATCGACGAGCATATTTCATAAGCTCCCTGCATTCTGTTAGGGAGACTCATTACAACACACCATTTCTGAATACTGAAAGCCCTGATTAAGTTTTTCATGTGTGTTTATAGTAATTCGTTCGGAACCTGCCTCACGGTTGTGTCTAAATCTTCGCACATTTACTCACTTATCTTTGAATTCATGCAAAGCAAGTCTGCGTCATCTGTCCTTGTACATTAGCATCCCGCGCGCGCCATCTATCGTGTAATGAGCACTCGTCCTTGGATTACTTGCTCCTCCCAGCGGAATGGAAAGCCCCATCGCATCCGACATCGCTACTATTGCCAGCTTAAAAACGGGAGCAAGCACCACTTTGTGGGCTTGGTGGCTTTTGCCACTGCGGAGGCCACTGAATCCTTTCACCTTCGTGGTGCACGTTGGTGACCGTCACAGCCTCTTAGCCAAAATGTCAAATAACTACCGAGGTCGATTCTAATGGGTCGCGAAGCTTCGGGCGAAAAGCGGTCCAGAACCAATTGTCACAGACACAAGGGTGGCACGGGGTGTCCCCTGCGTCTTCTCTGGACCTCAATAAAGTTATTTCACTCACTCACTCACCTGCAAGGGTGGTGCCTGTGTTTTTATAGAAGTTTATTTGAATGCCAAATAATTTTATAGAAGTTTGTTTGAATACCAACCTCACTCAATTAGTAATAGAACCAACATGGGTTGCTGGTGACAGTGCTCATATCCTGGGTCTTATACCAACTACGAAGCCCGAGGGCTAATCATCCATCGCATACCTTCACGAAATTAGTGATCACAAAGTTAACAACGCAGAGTTTTTGTTTTACCTTGAACGCTGCAAAGAACAAAAAAAAACGATTGTTCTCTTTGATGAAGGTAACTACGATGCAAATAAGAAATAACTCAGAAATGCTTTTCTCATATTTAATACTTAATATATTTCGCGTCACGTGCTCGTGACGCCTGTGGCAGAACGTGTTGTGGCAGAACGCCTGTGGCAGAACATGCTGACGTCACGTGCTCGTGACGTCTGTGGCAGAAAGGATGTTCCACATCCGCCCCTAGGTGGTGGCGCTGGCTAACACTCCAGGGTTAGTTCTATAGTTGGGTACACCTTTAGAAGGCAGCGGCATTTGCGCCCTCAAAGGCGGATGCATACGAGCCTCCACCAATGGGCGTGCACTAAAGACTTGCGTCATGTGCCGGACGGCTGGTGTCCCCGCCGACGGAGAACGTGGCAGCCCGCGCTTCAAGCCGGGGCGAGTCGCGTCAGCGGGACTATTTCTTTAGTCGCGGAGGAAATCGGCTGCTGCGCTTCAGTCATCTGGGCGGGGCCTCTCCTGCCTTCTTGAGTTGTACCCGACTATAGTTCTAAAACATAAATACTCCAAAAAGTGGATGGAAAAAAGGCTTCGCGGTAGCTCCATGGTGAGAGCATCGCACGCGTAATGCGAAGACGTGGGTTCGTTCCCCACCTGTGGACAGTTGTTTTTTCATCCGTTTTCATTTCCATTATTTTTAATTTATTTAATTCAATTATTAGGTACCAGTAATTTCCCTATGTTGTCCTTGGTGTCATTGTTGGCTTCTTATGATATGATTAATAAAAATCGGGCCCTTCGGTTCCTTTTCTTCTCGTTCATTACATAACGAGCGCTCGAATCCGGCAACATTGATGCCTTCAGGTAGCATATGTGGGTCTATTGACCAGTTGCCATCACCCAAAATGATCACGTGCTCGTGACGCCTTTGGCAGAAAGGATGTTCCACATCTGCCCCTATGTTTGTGAGTGGTGGCGCTGGCTAACACTCCCAGGGTTAGTTCTAGTTGTAAAACATATATACCCCATAAAGTGGGTGGAAAAACGGCTCCGCGGTAACTCAATGGTGAGAGCATCGCACGCGTAATGTGAAGATGTGGGTTCGTTCCCTACCTGCGGACAGTTGTTTTTTCATCCGTTTTCATTTCCATTAATTTATAATTTCTTTAATTCAATTAGTGAGTACAAGTAATTTCCCCTATGTTGTCCTTGGTGTCATTGTTTGATGGCTTATTATGATATGATTAAGCAAAATCGGGCCCCTTAGTTCCCTTCCTTCTCGTTAATATATTTAATAGTTTATGCCGTTGGGCGAACTTTCCATCAAAAAAAATTTGTTGGCCCTTCCACTCCGTGAAGATGGTTAACCAGTGACGCTGAAACGTGCGGCCCCGGTGTTTATCACGGGGTAATCCCGAGGGTTCATTAAAGTATTTCTCAATTATGAGGTTATATACACACCTCCGGCTGCGACCGAGAGAACAACGGCCCTGGCGGTATGCCCTCAGTCCGCCGTTGTCGCTTGCATTCAATGTCTCGAGTTTGCTTGGCGGCGTGGTTAGCCCCATTTTTGCCCGCCATTGTCGCTTGCGATTCTTTGAAATTAAATTGCTTCAAAATTAAATCTGTCCGTTACTTAAGACAATGAATAGCTCATATCCTCTTAAGCAATGGATCATACCACCGGAAACACGGCGTCCCCATTACGACGACAGAAGTGAAATTCTACGCTGGAATGACGAGCGGCAACGCAGCCAGCTGTGGAAGCAGACGACGACGACCATCTGGCTTGTGCGCGTGCCGAGCACGAGCACGAGCCAACGAGCCAGGTGGGGAAGAAGATGACTATGCTCGAGCCAATGCTGATGATGGTAGTTTTCTGTGGACCGCTGATTTCGCCTAGCCATATAAACGTTCGCTTTAAGAAAAGCGCAGTTTTACAGCATGGCTCTCCAGGAGAGCTGGGATATATTCAGACCCAAAATTCATCACTTGGCCAACAAATTCGTTCCTAAAATGTTTTTCATGCGCAACACCAAACACCGTGATACACTAAGGAGCTAAAGGGATGAGAAGGCAGGAAAAACGCTTTTCTCGTACTGCTAAGATGAGAGGCTCGCCTTATGCGTGGCAGTGATATTATACTGCCGAGAATGCTTACCTGACTGCTGTGAGCAATATAACGTACACATTTTCTACTGCGATTTCACAAAATTGTTAAATGACAACCCAAGAAGCTTTTGGAAGGTCATCAACCCTCTTGAATCGCGCGCTATCACTCCAACTAATGAATTGGGAGAAACCGTCGGGGATCTCGAATACACTAACACCTTTAACAATGCTTTTAGCACAGCCTTTGCCAAAGAATCCAGTACATCTTTGCCTGCGCCACCGCCTAGAATTGTATCTAATATGCCGGCTCTCACAATATCTTACAATAGAGTTTTAACTTTGTTCGATAACATTAAGCTTTCTTCATCGACAGACATCGATGAAATGATTTCCAAGCTGTTAAAGAACACCAGATATATCATTATTGCATATCTGTGTATTCTCTTTGCTCATTCGCTCTGTAGTTCACATGCCAAATGATTGGAAACTGGGGAAGGTCGTTCCTGTCTACAAACCTGGTAAAAACATTCCCCACTAAATTACCGCGTCCGGTGAAAAATAATTGAGCATGTCATTCATTCTCATAGCGTGGCATTTCTCGATAAAAAATGGGGGCAGCTTCACACTAGTGGAGCGAAGACTGTGCAAACAGCGAAGCTGTCGATCCCGCCTAGCTTTATCTCGGATCGGCTGAGTCGCAGGCCCGGATCGCTTGTTCGACGCTTCTGGCTGCACACACGCTTTCGCTCGGTAACGTGAGCTCGTAACTCCGAATCTTATGCAAATCTTCACCGGCGCGATACTCGGGGTTGGTCCGAAATCGTCTCATCCGCCCTCGAGTAGCGGCACTACGGTTTTCGCGCCTCGCTTCCTCTTCTTCGGGAGTAACGCACTTCGGTCGTTCCATTCTCACGGTGATGGGCTAGGCGCGACGCCTCGCAACAGCTCTGCCTACACAGCTGTCGCGAGGCTTGGAGTTGCTAGGCGACGTGGAGTCACGTCATCGCTCGGCGAGGTTTTCCGGCGGACACTCCCCGACTAACCACCGGCCTAAACAGCGTTGCTGTTGAAATATTTTTAAATGCGTAAACAATGCTGTGCCAACCCAATGAAGAAACCCGTCCGTCCATCTGTCCGTCCGTCTATATCCGTTGCGTAAAACGATCTCTTTCAAGGTAGTGCCCGCAGCCGCAAGGAAATTGTCGTTCGTGCTGCCTCTCGCTTCAACGCGAACTGAGCGGTGTCCCCGTCATGGCACGTACACACTAGCGGCAAAACGCGCGCGGTGCGCCGCCGGCGGCAAGACGCGCGCCGCGAAAGCAGCCGCGAAACGGGTTTTTCTTGCCGCGGCATGGATCGCTCCTGGACCGATTTTTTGCGGTTTGCCGCGTGCCGCGGATGAAGGAGACCAATGAGAGCGGCCCGCTTCCGTGACGTGCGCGCGGGAAACTGGTGCCATGCGGATCCGCCCGACCGCTTGTTTCTAGTTTCGCACTATCATCTGCACGTGTCAGCTCCCGGATGCGTATTTCTATTTCAGCCCCCGTACAGCGCTCGACCGCTGGCGCCGCGCTGCGACGCTTGCGCGTACCATGTTTCTAGCCGCCGCCGTTGGAACGGAGGAAGCGTTGACGGAGAACACGCTGGGTTGGGGCTGACTAGCCTGCTGTTAGGGGATCGGTGGTATTCCTAAATAAACGCATCACTGTTTTGATGATCCAAATATAATCTCACTATCAGGGAGGGAGCAGTCTACCTGACTGGAGCAGTATTTTTTATTGCGATAGCAATTATATGGACACTTGAACCGGATTTCTGCCGTCGGCGTCGTCGTCGCCGTCGCCGTCGCCGTCGTCGTCGCCGTCGCCGTCGCCGTGACGTTCCCTATAGATAAAATCTTCGCCGCGCGCCGTATGCCCGAGAGGAAGCGTGCGGAGACGCGCGCTATCACGGAGAGCGAACGCACTCAATCTCCCGCGCGCAAGCAAGGAAGCAGGAAGCCAGCGCCGGAGGGAGCAAGGGGGGGGGGGGGGGGGGGGGCGCACTTCTCTTCCAACAACCGCGCTCGTCGCTCGCTCGCACCGTCTCTTATCTCCACACGGCTCTGACCTTTAAGTGCATTCGCCGCTCAGTTTCCGTTGAAGCGATAGACCGCACGTACCTTCACCCGTTGCGGCGTATGCTTGCTGCCAGCGTTTTGACAGTCGTTGTCTGCTGTCATTCAGTGTGATCTCTTCGTGTTTGTGCGCGCTCACACCACGCTTGTTCATTCAGTTCGTAATAGTCGGGCCACATTTTCCAACGCACGCTACACACGCAATGCTGCCCGGATCGGCAGTGCAGCGCTACAGGTGTGTCCCTTCGCACGCGCTGCCCACGGGAAGCGCTTCTCATCAACACCACCGTTTCACATGCGCCTTCTCGTGGTCATCGAGTCTCTCTTCATGTCGGTCTACTTACGCCGCAGCACACCTGCTTACTTAATCAGCTCATGTTTACTACAATTCATATTGCTACCAAAGCCGCTCACCTTACTTCGTATGACATTGCTGTGTTGCTATCGCATTCATTGCTTCGCCCTTAGGGCGAAACTGTGACATTTTTTATTTGGGGTGTTGCTACGCTGCGCTCCGCAACACCCCAACGACCGCCGCTTCGCGTCGGCGCCCGGCACCACGGCTTCCGCCGTGGCGCCGGGGTTCAAACGACCGCGCTGGCAAACAGACAGGAAAACAAAAGGAGCGTAATAGAATTAAAAAAAAAGAAAAAAAGGAAAAAAAAATCGAGCCTTAGCGGGAATCGAACCCGCGTACGCATTATCTCGAAGCGAGCGCTCTGACCACTCAGCCATATAGCCACAACTGCAAGGATTGCAAGCATGCGAACCATATGATTGCGTTCGAGCGCCCTCGGCGAAAGCAACCACCTAGAAACGCGGTACGCGCGAGCGGCGCAGCGTGGCGCCAGCGGTCGAGCGCTGTACGGGGGCGCAAATAGAAATACGCCTCCCGGATAGTTCGAGAAGGGGAGAGGAGTCTAGTCTGTCACGTGATTGCCGCAGCAGCGGCAGGGCGGCCTGCCGCTGCTGCGTTTTGCCGCCGGCGGAGCACCGCGCGCGTTTCGCCGCTAGTGTGTACGTGCCGTCGCAGATCGCTCTCGAAAAAGGGCCCGCGCGTCTCGCTTCAACCCGAACTAAGTGGCGAGAACACAGCGCGCATGAAGCTATCAGCACGCAGGGTTCTGTCGCCATGGCAGATTGATTTCAACATAGTGCCTGCGCGGCCGCGCCATACGCCGCCGCTGCCGCCTGAGTACGGTTGATCACGGTTCATAATGGTTCGACGCGGATGGATAAGGCACTAAAGAGCGATAACGGCTTATAGTGATAGAAACGTCATCAGCGCACTTGGCGCCGCCTACTGCAGTAGTTTGCTTGCGTCATCAATTCACCTTGCGCCGCCGTCCGCAGCAGTTCGTGTCGCCGCAGCGCTGTCGTTTATACTGGTCGTATCAAGTTTCATAACATTGATAATGAAACCAGGCTGCGTGGAAACAAACGATGTAGTGGCACAATGCTTACGCATACTTGGACAACTCGCAGAGGAGTTCCTGCGAGATTTTTTTTTCTTTTTCATCCATCGCAGCATGTTTTCGAAAGGGCTTGTCGTGCGAGACACCACTGGCTATTTTCCTTCATGACTTGCATGTTAACTTCGACGCCAGCATACAAACTTACGCCATTGTTTTAGATTACGCAAAAGCATTTGATAAAGTGTCACATCATCGATTGCTCCTAAAATAACCCAGTCGAACTTGGGCTACAACGTTATGGTTTGGATCGAGGAATGCTCGTTAAACCTATCTCAACACGTTCTTGTTAAGCACCATGCCTCTGACCCTGTTCCTGTAACATCTGGTGTAGCCGAAGGTTCTGTTCACGGCGTTCTCCTATTTCTAAAATATTGCTACGGCATGAGCTGGGCAAGGAGAAGAGGAGGAAGACGTTAGCTGGCGCAGCCTCTGGACGCCATCTTTGACTGCACCATCAACCTCGTCCTTTAAATAAAGCCGGTTCAACATTAACCGTAACAGTTTTGTGGTGGAGGTGCTGGGTAATTTGATCAAGACGACGGAGATGCTGCAGCAAGTGCCACGCCGAAGCCGATGCCTTGCTCGACTGCCTCCGACACCTCTTGAGATCCCGATGTCCCACAGCGGCGACCAACAGCCTTCTCTGGCTGCTCCAGTGCGAACAACCGGCACCTGGATGCATCTGATAGAACCCCGCCCTTTCTCAGGAAAATTCGGCGAGGACGTGGAGGAATGGCTCACCCACTACAAGCGTGTGAGCAAGTACAACGGCTGGAACTCCACGGCTCAGCTCGACAATGTCGTACTGTTCCTCACAGACACTGCGCTAGTGTGGTTCGAGAACTATGAAGATTTCTTCACAATGTGGGACAGCTTCGTTACTGACCTCACAGAGTGCTTTGGCGATTCCACGACGAAAAGGAAGCGGGCGGAGCAGACATTGCTTCAGCGCACTCAAGTCCCAGGTGAGACCTGTACTACGTACATAGAGGCGATCCTGAAGCTTTGCAAAACGGCCAATCCTCGAATGTCCGAAGAGGACAAAGTTGGACACCTTCTCAAAGGCGTAACCGAGGATGTTTATAATTATTTAATCGGAAAGAAGAGCCTCGCCTCGGTCACCGACCTCATCAAGCATTGCCGCACATTTGAGGCCTTGAAGCTGCGCCGTATCACGCCAAAGTTTCGGCCGGTTAGCGAATGTCACAATGGTGGCAATCGTTGACGATAACGACAACTACAGATTTAGGTTTGACCTTGCGGCAACTATAAGGCAAATTGTCCGCGAAGAACTTGAACGACACACCACAGGGGCGGATGTCGAACAGCTTGGTTGCGCTTCCAACCAATCTCAAGAACATGCATCTGCTGTGTCGGCATTGTCTGCCATGCCAGGCGTTGCAGACTGTCGAGTCGATCAGCTGCGACAGCATCGACGTTCCTCTCCCGACAACATGACGCACGATCAACGCACTCGTCGAGCTACGACCACAAGTCGGCATTCGGCAGATCGCGTTTATTATTCGCAACGTCCCAGGGTTCACCCCGAGGCTTACAACGTCGGTCGCGCATCGCCTGTGTGTTACAGCTGTGGCGCCTCGGGACACATTGCTCGTTTTTGTCGCCGGCGCCAACAGACAACAACATATGGCCCACCAGCAGCTTGGCCTAATTTTGAACGTGACAGTTATGACGACCGCTGGCCGACAGACCCTGATACTGCAAACACCACAGGCGCCCCACCCCGAAATACCTTCCGTCAATATAGTAGTCGGAGTGGCTCACCAGCTTCAGCCTGACGCCCCCAACCAGTCGCCAACGCCTTTCACCGTCACCACGTCGACGTGCTACGTTACCACCGCCGTCGGGAAACTAGCTGGCGCGGCCGATGGAGGTAAGGTTGCCGGCAGTCTGCGTCTCTGTGAAATAGTGCTCTGCCTATTATGATGATGAAGACCTAAGTGCGTGTATTAATTGATGGTATACCTACAACAGCATTAGTGTATACTGGCGCTACTGTTTCCGTCATGAGTGTGACTTTCAAAGAGAGGCTGGGTCGGAAAGTTATGTTCCCGTGGAATGATGGTGTGATGTTTCGTGGTGTCAGTGGAGAGTGCCTTATTCCCCTTGGTATTTGTGTTGCAAGTGTTTTATTCGAAGGGGCAGATCTTCAAACGAAATTTCTCGTACTACCGCGGTGCACTCATGATGTGATTCTCGGGATTTACTTTCTTCAGGATTATGGTGCTTCCGTTAACTGTGGCGCAGGCGAAATTACCTTGAAGAGCGCGCTTCTCGCCACCCTTGCCGACACATCTTTACCAGAGAAAAACTATTGTGTTTCTTCGAACGATTTGCTGCTACAGGCTTGGTCGCTGTCACGTGTCCCTGTCAGTGTCGCTGCTGCCGACCTTTCATCGTTTCACGCGCAAGTCCAGCCACTTACGTCGAGCTGCGCGAAGAAAGATGTACTTGTGCCACGCTCTCTCGTGAGAGTAGTGAATTGTGCCTCAAATTTGTGGGCTTTCAATTGTTCTTGCGCCCCTGCTGTTCTCCCGCGTGATATGAAGCTCGCTGAATTTGACGAGATTACGTAGAGCTCCATTACAGTTCCAAGCGAGGAGGAGCAGTCTCATACTAGCGATCCCCACCGAAACACTTCTGAAGAGAAGATCCTACGGATGATCGACAAGGCGCTTCCCTCACATAAGTGCCACGCTCTCACACAAGCTTTGTGGGCACATCTTTCTGTGTTCGATTTCACACAAGGTGACAAGCAGGCTTCACTCCCGCGTTCTCGTGCTCGCCACAGAATTGACACCGGATCTGCGCACCCCATTCGGCAAAAGCCTTACCGCGTTTCTTCAGCAGAGAGGACAGTTATCGCTGAAATGGTGAAAGACATGCTACAGAAAAGCGTTGTTCAAGATTCCTCTCATGCGTGGGCAGCACCAGTAATCTTAGTAAAGAAGAAGGATGGATCGTGGCGGTTCTGCGTTGTCACAGCTGTCCCCGATTCGTCGTCGGCGCGAAGTCGATCGACGGGGTAGACAAGCTGGTTGGTCGTTCCGTACGCAAGCGAGCACAGTGAAAAGAGTCAGAGTCGGGAGTAAACAAAAAAACACAATATATTTATCGGCTGATAAACATACACAAATTAATAAAATAAAATAATAAGAAAAACACAAGACAGACTAACACACCTGAGCTTAATATCACACAATGATGAAGACAAATAAATACGAGCAATTAACAGTACATATACATATGAAACAGGGCTCGGATCAAATATACAAGAATAACACTTAACAGTAATTGACTAAAGCAAAGTTCAAAAGAAATCAAAGTTCAAAAGAAAACAAATGGTGTCATACGCTTGGCCGGGCAGCAGCAGCAAGTCCATAGACCGTGAAGTCGGTGCACAGAGCTTTCCCGAAGAAGGCTGGCGGTCCGATCTTGTCGAGGTTGATGCGAATTGCTGGGCTGGGGTTCCCGGGAGTCTAGATCCGACGACTTCCCTCAAGCAGGTTGAGCTAACTTGAGGCGGACTACCGAGGACTTCGTTGCAGACGCTGGTTTGACGTCTCGTACGTCAACTAGTTACTTGGAGTTCCGACGCGGCTAGGCGGCCCAGGCGATACTGGACGGCGCTAGCTCCTTGACTACTTCTCCGCAGGTTACAGGATCAGCTTCTAGACTAATCAGCAGGGCCCAAAACATGCGCTTAAATAGCCTCTCCTTTCCCTAGTTCCCTAGGTAGGGAAACTGCCGCAACGTAGCATTCTCCGAATTCAGCTCTCTTAGCTCCCAACAATCTTGGCTGCACTCCCACTATGGACGAAGCACCGCAGATCAGCCTCTCTCCCACTGTCAAGGGCCAAGGCTGATCCCGGCACTACCACGTGGCCATACGCGCACACTTCGGGGTCCGTAATCGGCGTGACGCGTCTGGAATCGAGATGGCAGCTCGAGCGGCCACGACGCTTTTGACGCCCGTAATTCGGCGTGGCGTTGATTACAGGAAACTGAACGCGGTCACCAAAAAGGACGTGTATCCGCTTCCTAAAATTGATGATGTCAACGATTGTCTACATTCCGCTGCCTACACTCTTAGCACGGTATCGTTTATGTTAACGTATAATTGCAAGTAACATATAACATAAAGGTTACTCGGTCACTAAAAAAACTCGATCTTCTTGTTTTCGTGAATTTCCGTCGCGGCTAGAGGTTACATGTGCCGAAGCGTATACTTTAAAGGTTACTGCAACGCCAAATGTCTTGTAATCTTTAGATTGTAACTTCTAAAGGAGTTGCCATGCGTGGCTTAGGGGACCTACTGTATGGATTGGAAGTTTACTTATTATTGTGTTGTATTGCGATCCCGATGTGGTGTTTTTAGCCGGGACTAACCTATACAATATGTTGTGCGGCCGCGGGAATGAGGCTGGTTGGACTAAATTAATATTTTATTGATACCAGTAGGGTTCTTCGGTTTCGCAATGTAAAAATAAATTAAATCTTGCACGAGCGTATGCTCAAAAGAGACAGCAGCAATTCATTTGTCACTGATCTCTACTGCATACGCGCCCTTATAATCTAAAAGTAAGCCACAGAAACAGTGAACATACATTGGAGAATATTGTGGCAAACGATGTTTTGGCATGAATTATCACTACGCGTTTCAATGTGATGAAAAGCCCCCCGCTACTGATACAGGCATTTTAGGCTGTGGTATAAAAGATAGACTTGTGTACCTGCGACAAACCTAAAAGCAGATGCATTATGGTGAATAAATATATATTTGTACCCAATATTCTTTTTTTTCCCTTGTGTATCAATGCTCCTTATATTCGCGTTTGTTTTATATTCTCCTGAAACGCGACACCCACTAACAGCGGGCGCACACTGAAGGCCGCACGTGGGCGCACGCTAGAGTAGTGTAAAAGCTCGACGACCGACAGAATCAAAGCGTCAAGCAGGCCGAAAAGCTAATCTGCAGGGAGAGAAAGATGCTTCGTAATCAGACTTACTTGTACACTGCAACTGAATGTTTTGCCACCGCGCTTTCGTTTTCTTCTTTTCCTTCTTTTTTTGTGTTTTGATGTATAAGAGGGAGTGGTTCCTAAATTACAGCAAATGTTCGGTTCATTAGAGAGCGCCAGACACGCACCAATTTTGCCCGCTCACTAACACGCGAGAAAGACGCCGCTACATTCACATGACAGCGGGCGACAGCCGCTCCAGTGAGGTCTCGTAGAGAGATGAACGTGCGCTCACGGTGAGAGGCCACAATGGCGGTCGGCCAAATGAGCAGGGAGAAAACATACAAATACAAAAGAAACAGCAACATCCTGAAACATTAGAATATTAGCATCTTGATATGTATGGTCCTGTGATACTTTGACGGAACTGTAGTTTGATTATTATCTTTAATTGCGCTAGATGCGGGGCGTAATCGAACGCGCTTCAGATTCAGCCACACGTGAGCGCGATTCATATCTCCTCTGCATTGCGCAGCTCTCGCGATGCATGCCGGGAAGAGTATGGCCGGTGGTGTCGTTTTGAAACGGCCGTGTTGCGCTTTGTTTCATCGCTTTACCCACGTTTTTACGCTCTCCGATTTGGTGGCGGGCGCTTACCAAGCGTGTTGTGTGTCTGAGTCACTCGTGACGGGTGGTACAGTTACCAAAAGGACTCCTAAAGGCGCGCGCGCCGCTGAAAAGAAGCCATAACGCCGGGCGTGCAGCACGGACATGTTTGGCGTGCTGCGTGGCCGCTGCGACGAGACGCATTGTGGATGGCCAATGGTAAAAGTTCTTCGCTTACCTGAGAGTGGTGAGCATCGTTTGTGTTGGGACTGCTGTAATGAATGCCGAAGACAGCAATAAATGTGACCTACGTAAGCAATGCTTCCTGTTCAACTATTTATTTGCTGGTGTGTGTCTGTCGTATATTTATTTCACCGTCAATTCTTGCTCATGCTCGCACTATTCAGTTTTATTGAAGTGAACTAGTTGCTCGCTTCGTAAACACTGTTTTTTAATATTTTTATCACTATCAGTCACCGTGTTGGTTATTCTTAAATATCATGTTTATGTTGCACTTATGTGCGGACGCACAACATTGACCTCATGCACGGAACTGGTGTTTTGTGCTGATATTCAGTTTGTAATCACTTGATATTGCGTTTTGACTGTTAAACTATCACATTATTGCGGTGTTGTCTTTTGTACTTGTACTGGAGGAGAGTACGAACTGACTTGAGAATTCATTTTCCTTCAGTTTTTTCATCCTAAATTTTTATTGTTGCCGACATTTCCTAGACAGAAGAGTATATTCACCTTAGGCGTGTTTATTTATTTGTTCTGTGGTACTTTTTCATCTGTTTGTGGTTTATTTGTCTCTCTCATTACATGCTAATAGCTGTTGTTTGCAGGGCGACGCTAACACGTAACTATGAGATTGTAAGATTACTTTTCTGTCGTTGTAGGCTCCACTACAGAGCAAGGAGATCTGAAAATTAGCAACTGACATAGTAACAGCAAAGAGACATGATTTGAGTGAGTACATGAGTACGCTAAAGGAGACTTTGTGTGGTTGTGGACCCCGCAACGTAAACGTGGCTTATGCGAAAAGTTTTTACCCCAGTACACGGGCCCATTCGTCGTTGTAGATCGCTTGAGTGACTTGACGTACGTGGTGGCACGCTTGACGTCAGTTGGTCGTCGGTCTAGCCGGATCCAGTTAGTACATGTTGCTCGTCTCAAGCGGTTTCACCCCACGCTTTCCGAGTGATTTGGACTCGCCCAGCGGGCTTCGTTTGGCAACCGGGGATTGCTATGGCATAAGCCGGACAAGGATAACAGGACGAAGACGTTAGCTGGCGCAGCCTCTGGACGCCATCTTTACTTCACCATCAACCTCGTCCTTAAATAAAGCCGGTTCAACATTATCCGCAACAATATATTGACGACTTACCTCAGCATTTATCTTGCCAAATCCGAATGTTCGCTGACGATTGCCTAATTTCCCGATCAGTTTCTAACCATTGCGACGTAGTAAAACTTCGGCATGCTCTAGACCATGTCCAGGAAGGTTGCGACCGGTGGCTAAACACCCTTCACCGGACTAAATGTAAGCTGCTTTCCAATACCCGCCAAAAGCGCCCCGTTACATTCCTGTACGCAGTTGCTAACGAACCTATACAACCAGTAACATCATTCAAATACTTCGTCGTTACTTTGTACAATGATCTGTCATGGCATGCGCATATGTTACAAACATAATATCATCGGCAAATGGAGTTCACGGTTTTATGAAATGTCACCTTCGTCATGCGCCCAAACACGATAAATTACTAGCCTATAAATCACTCATCCGGTTGAAACTAGAGTATGCGTTAGCATACTCTTGCTCAGGTGCAGGAAGCGTGAAAAAAACCTGAAATAAATTAGGACTTTCGCTGATATCGAAGAAACACGGCAAGGACATTATTTCTTATCATTATTCCGTTGCAAGATTTGTAGTATGGCCATCCGTAGTTAACCGTTCGTACAGCAGCCAAAGTGCCGAAACCCTTTTCATGAAATTTGAATGTGGCGTTGTTATAGGCGTAGTCCATCGTCCTCCTAGCTCATGCATCAATGATTTTATCGCTTTGATGGAAACTGTTATTGACCTTCTTACACCGGTCCGCAATTAAATTATCATTTGTGATGACATGAACATGGACTTGTCTAAAGATGATTGCTATCAGTATGTATTTTTTACAGTCTTTCAACCTTAAAGATGTGATTTCATGCCCTACTCAAGTTTACAACAAGTCTTCAATCCTATTGATCATATTTTGTGCAATATTGATATCGATGCACAGGCAGTTGTTCATGGCACCACAATTTCTGGTCATTGTCCAACATTTTTGTTTCTGCCTCGGGATTATTTGCCTCCTTTTCGCGAAACCTCTTCCCAATAGTCGCCAAGCGTAAACTATTCACCTGTACGCACCATCCTAGACACTACGAATTTGTATAACCTTAACAACGAAAACGTTCACACGGAATGTGAAACCATTATTGTTTTGACATTATTCTTTTAGAACGCGATCGATTCCGCTCATTTGACGAATAATCGCAAATGATCGTGTGTAATATACCGATTTCTTGTGGCAAGACACACAGGTTAAAGTGGTAGGTGTGTAAATGATCGCCTCCGTGAACACCGTAGAATTGTGAGGGACAAGTGCGGAGGGTTTCTTGATGTGCACTTTAGAAAGTGTGAATCTAGTGATGATCCTAGGGTTTCCAGCTCCAGCCAAAGCGCAGACTGCTGTGTAAATTCGAGCTCCGTGCCAATCTATCAAGAATGCACCATCGTCACGAAAAGCAGCTGCCAATTGACGCGTGAAATTATTGAGGCAGAGATGATTGATATTTTAGGAGACAGCTGTGTGTCCAAGCGGTCGATGACTTTATCTTCAAAGAAATTACATTACTTGCGTCGTCCCTGATTGTTTTGCCAGCTGCGCTTGCGTGATGTGCGGCCACGAAATACCTTCATATTCCGCTTCGCGGGTCTAATAAAATGTTGCAAGTTATCGCTGGTATGTCTCCTGTCTGCTTTCACCGTGTTCCTCTGGCTATGCGCTTAAAGTTTTTGTCGTATCTTATCAACACACCCAAATAGCCACATTATTGACCCAAAAAGCAGGCAACAATGCGAGAGTCTCTCATTTTTGCCAGCAGCCACCCAAACTCATCCTCAGGGGTTGCAACGCCTCCCACCAGCGGTGGGGCCACAAACGCAATACCAAAAGAGGCAAGGAAATAATCACCGCCATGCACCAAAACCACCTCACCCTCCTCAACCAGCCACACGGATCGACCAGGCTTGGCACCAGCACGTATCGAGGCACCTGTCCAGACATCTCGCTGCTCGCCGGACCACTTGATGTGGACAAACACCCAAACTATGGCTTCCACTACGACCTTCGAGCTCAGTATCAATGCCAGAAACTACAAGGCCTGGACGGGTTGGCCCGCATCACCAGTTTGGGTCACTCTCGGATAGCCCGAACGTCCTGCGGGACAATTCCGGGTGCCTCATACGACGACTGAATCAAGAAAATTATGCAAGGCCTGAAGAACCACACAGATCATCGCCACCACATATAACATCCATTAGGTGGACCCGACGTCCTTTACTAATTGGAGGCCTTCCACAGCTTCACTAGAACGTGGCGGAGGCAAAGGACTTAGCCGGAAACTGCGCACGAAAATCGCTGAAATAAATAGGCAGCCGACTCTGTCCCTATGCAAGGAGAATCGGTTCATATTATGCGACCGGCTCCAGGGAACCGTGTATAGTAGAACGACTGGCTCCCCCTACACCACTTATAAGACCCATTGACCAGCAAAGGCGAGTTCAATCACAACATGGTTAGCAGCCTCAACACCTATCAAGAAACCCGAGACCAGCTCTTCAAACATTGGAAACAGGTACCTCCACACTAAAGCGAACTTCCACCCACTGCCATACACAGGACCACTCCGTAAGGTGCTCCACAGGCCGATACAACTATATGAACTACATGCAGCCATTGATGAAAGCAGGTGAAGCAGTGCCCCGCGTATAACCAAGCTACTGACAAACTCCTGGCAAACCTCGAAAATCAGGCCCTAGAGACGCTGCTAGACCACTTTAATGACTTTTGCAGATCAAGCAACAATATAAAAAGATTAAATACACTTCATCCCCAAGCCGGCAAGTCACCGCATGTTGACAACCTGTGGCCGATATCCCTCACATCATGCATACTCAAGTTCAAGGAAAGGATAGTACTCAAACGCCTCCAACAAAAGCTGGATGAAGCCCACAAAATTCCTGGCACCATGTTTGGTTTTAGACAACATCTCAGGACCCAAGACTGCTCGTCCCTGCCACTCAGCTCTCTCCCCGGGTTATTCTCGCGTTCAACCAGAAGGGAGCATTTGACAACGTGGTACACAGGGTGATCCTTCGGAATCTGAGAGGAGAGAACCTATAAATACATCGTTGACTTTCTATCTGACTGCAATGCCATGCTGAAAATCAGATATAGCCTCTGACCCTTCACATTCGAATGCAGAGGTACTCACCAAGGCTGGGTCCTCTCCCGCGTCTCTTTAACATCGCGCTTCTGGGTGTCCCGGGGCGGCTGGGGAGTATACCCAACTTACGCCCCGCACTATACGCAGATGATGTGACCCTCTGTACGGATACAGTCTTGCTTGGGGGCCTGCAAGACGCCCTGCAATAGGAAGTGGATACGATACACTGATATGCAGCTGAGAGCCGACTTGTCGCAGATGGCTCGCCTCGGAAGTCAGAGCTCCTTGTGGTCTGGTGGTACCCTTCCAAGAAGGATGAAGATAGCATACTCTAGAGGGAAACGTTATAAAGCTATGCAACACCCTCAGAATCCTGGGAACCCTTATAGAAGTTGGCAGTAAATGTGAGCAGATGCTCGAACATCTCTCCTGAAAGACGCAGCAGGTCTTACACATGATCGGAAGAATACCAAACAGACACCGAGGCATGAAAGAGAACGACACCATCCACCTCATTCAGGCCTCAATACTCTCTAAGGTGACGTATGCAGCACCGTACGTGGTATTAACGAAAACCGACAAGGACAAACCAAATACGCTCATTCAAAAAGCCGCAAAGAAAGCCCTTGGTCTTCCTATGAGCACATCCGCAAACAGGCATCTCCTTATAAATCTCCACAACACGGTTGAATAACTCATAGAAAGCCACCTCTACATTCAGAAAATGCACATGGGCACGACCCAAGCAGGCCCACAAATTTGTTAAGCAATTCAAGTAGAACTACCCCCACAAACGCTAAACCACCCAGAAAGGTGGCGTCGTCACGTAGTGCGCCACCCTTTACCGAGAATATACACCCTGCCAATCGCCAACTATGGCGCGAGGCAAGAGCCTAGGACCTGGCCAAGACTTATTGGTCTCTCCTGGAGGTGGTTTACACAGATACAGCCGCATCTTGGAGGTACCATTACAGTCTTTGACCTCGGGACTTCCTCCTGTATAACATTTCTTTCTGCTGTATATTGTCTAATCATAAAAAAGGAGCAGTTTCGCCCGAAAGGCGAAACATCGATGGCGATAGCAAATTAGTAGACAGCTATACGAAGTAAGGATTGTAGTGTTATCGGCCGTGTAAAGTTGTAAATATTCACTTACTAACTAAATAAACAAGCACGGTGTCACGCGCGCACAGGTAAGCATAAACACATCTCGCTCGATGATCGCGGAAACTCGCTGTGACAATGGCGGAGTGAGAAAGTGCGCCAGCAGCAGCAGCAGGCAAATTGACCTTCGCGCGCTCTCACTTCAGTGCGAACTAAACGTCGAAAGCACAGCTCATACGAAGCTACCGGCACTCGGCGTATGTACTTTGTACCCATCGCAGATCGAAGATGAGGCCACCGCGGGCGAACACTTCGGCCACATCGCAGATCGCTTTCAAGATAGGCTCCCGCGCGGCAGCTTCGTGAGAAGCAGCCGCAAGAGCAGAACGCACCCCGCCACCGTCTCCGTCGCCTCCTCCCCTTGCCTCGCGCGCGAGCGAAGACCGCGCGCGCTTCCGGCCGCCTTCCTCTCTCGCGTGCGCGAGATAAAGCTGTGGTTGCCGGCTCATCTCGCACGCTTTAACTCACTCGCACACATAGCGTACGGAGCGCGGCAACCGGTTTTATCGCCGTTGGACTTTATGCGGAACCTCACGGCAACAATGACGGCGACGGCAGAAGTGCGCTTGGAGTGTCCCTATAATTGCTATTGCAATAATACTAATAATAAAGCCTCATTCATACAGTAGCAGGAGAGCCAAAGCCGTCGTGGTGACGCCATAGATGAACCTCGTCGTCCGTGCCCCCATGGTAGATACAACAACTCAGGTAGCTAATGAACTAGCCGTAGCACTAGCCCTCACACAGACTAAGGCAACAGTAATTATAACTGACTCCCCAAAAGTGTGCAGGAGCTTTACTTCAGGTTGGGTGTCGCGGACGACTCATCGCGTACGAACAGCCAAGCTGCCAGACAGAAATTACGAAATAGTGTGGACACCCTCTCATGCCTCCATGCAGGGCAATGAAACTGCCCACTACTGCAGCCCGAGATCTCATCGACAAGGCCACGGAGGGATAGATAGAACAGCTCATACGATTGACAAGATACCAGTAAATCACTCAATAGTGCAGACTCAATCACAGAACACTCCCACCACTACACCCACGGCTCAAGAAGACGCATGAGACAGCACTTCGATCGTTGCAATCCAAAACATTCCCACACCCAACGAAGATACACCTCCTGTTCCCAACTAAATATGTCGAACAATGTCTACACTGCGAAATGGTAACAACACCCCGGCACATTGTCGACTGGAGTGTAACTGCAAGACTTGCCGCCTCTACCCCCTAGCACCAGGAGCAGTGAGAGACGCTACTGTCCAGCTCCCGCCTCGCGGATCAAATCGTAGTCGTAGATCGCAGTCGTAGCCAAGACGGCGCATGAATTCCCGTAAAGAGGGAACCACGAAAACAAGCTTTTACACCATAAATATGTTATTTTTCTTTCTCTCATGTCGTGCACGGCGCCGCTGTAGTTGCGTAACACCGTCGGGCGCCACTTCATAATCCCGTGCACCAAGACGTCGAAGTATATTGTATGGACCGAAATAGCGCCGCAGAAGCTTCCTAGCGAGAGCTACATTGGTTGTATTCTCGCCGTTTCGCTGTGGCCGGTGGCCGCACCGCGAGCTGAGCCGTCGCCTAGCAACCGCCGCAGCTGGCAGCGCCGCTCTCCGCGCCATCTGGCATGACGTCAGAGGAGGAGCAGGTGAAACCGCGTTGCAACAACAGATGAGGAGCCACCGTTGCATCGTATTTATTGACCCTTTTCGCGGAGCAGTTTGTTTTAGAGAAACGAGATGGCGCTTACGGCGGCGCGCCATACGTCTCCTCAGCGACCGCGCACGAATACGAAACCATTGCCGCTTCTACCTTGCTTCTGTGCCATCAGCTGTCGGAAATGCAACTGAGTTTTTGCTATCGCACTGTGCTCCAATCATGCTAGATTAAACCATGTGGATTGAAGACGTGTGCAGTAGTTGGCTGCAAAAATAGTGACTGTCATGTTAATTAAGGAATGGAATGAATCTGTGTGGCCAAGTTCGCGGACCGCTGCTGCAACTGTCCGAATGTGTTACCGGCACTTCCATATGTACGGCTTTCCTCGAGGATACAGAAATTTGCTCATCCGCCAGCATTGTATCGCTAACCTTCAAAGGAAGGGCTTCAGCCCCAGAACGTCGGCAAGAGTGAGTGCCATTCGTTAAACAATGAGAAAGGGTGTAGCGTCGCTTCCTGTCATAGTAAGTTTCGCGCACGTTATCTATACACATCTATCCCAAATGGCAGGAAAACTTATCAAGAATAAGTGAATGGGCGCACACTTGAATATATGCGCTCTATATACGCACAATAAGTGACGGTACTACATCGATAGCGCACGAATGGTCGAAGCTGAATGTTTCGTGACGGTCCAAAAGAGTAAGCTCGTTACTAGCTGTAATATATATTTGCTACAAGGTATTGAAATGTGCAGAACAGCTACGTTTCAAGCCTTGTGCGCAGCAAGAACAAATTTATCAGAACTGAGCACGCCCGCGAGCGATTAGGCAGAAAATAATCAGATAGTGGCCGCACCGACGAACTTCACTGATTCAGAAACTGACAAGCCGCTGCTTCAAAATATTTGCCAAATAAAGTACAAAGAGCAAAACACACCAATCCTGATTCAATTCATGAGCGAAATGTTTGGACAGCTTGGAATAGATATTTAGCCCCGCTTTTAGAACAAGCACAATATACGCTGCTTGCGCCGCTTGGACATAGGTTAATCGGCTCCGAAAGCGCTTTTGAATGTCCTCTGAAGCTGTAATCAAAGCTTCGTGTCTATCACCCAGTCACAGTCTACGATATCTCCCAAAACAGAGGTTTTCTAAGCCGCAGCGGCGTCGTACACTTCCATTGTAAACAAGGAGGCAGCGGAGGCAGTTGAGGCAAGCAATGGACGCGTCACCACGTGATCAAACATGGCAGCGCCCACGGGATCGCCGCGAAAAGGGTCAATAGAAGGGGCGGCTCGGTCGGATTCGTCGGCAGATATGGAAAGTGCTATCGGGTGCTATCTTTATCTGAATCAGATAAGGATAGCACCCGAAACGTGTTCATGTCACTGGACGACAGCCTCTTATCCTCCCGCCTCACCCGGTCCGTCTTTGTGGCAATTGAGGAACAACAAGATGAAGACTTTCAAAATAAATGCGTTACAGTTTAAAAATGTCTAGTCTTTAACGTAACATAACTTAACGAGAGGTAACAACCAAACCTAAACATTCAGTCGTACGAAGCTAAACGATAAAGATGTAACCGTAGAGAGAACCAAGCTAAACATTAAGAGTAACCGTACCTCTCGCTACGCAAACCCAGGCATAACTGAGTTAAGCCACAGCCAATTTTTTCACTAAGCCCTCGTGGGCGTATCGGTATTCAAACCCAAAGACGGTCAGGGGGCTGGTATTCCACGTATCGTCGTCGAAGAATGTAGCGTTCGCTATCGGGGCTTTCTAGGTTATTGATACGCAGGCGGGCGAGCTTTCGGGCTTCTTGGGTGCGCTGGAGATAGTCCGCAGCACTGAGGTTGTGTTTGTCGGTGACGTGCGACAGCATGGCGTTGAGAGTCGTCGCCGTGTTTCTTCAGTAAACCAGCTTCAACAGCGCAATAGGCGTTCTTTATTCCACTGCTGTGCTGTAAGCGAAGGTTACATACGGAAGAACGACATGTCACGTATGTGTTCGATGTCAACACACATTGTTAACATGTCGGCGAGGGTCTTCTTTAGGCGTTCCATAAGAGCACTCATCTGCAGGTGGTAGGCGGGGGTCCTGTGGTGGTTTGTCTGACTTATTGCAGAATGGTTTCAGTAAGCTCCGCGGTAAAGGTTATCCGCGGTCAGTGATAAATATTTCCGGGGCATCATGTTATAGCTGGATATTCTGCACGAAACGTTTCTCTACTTTAGCCTTTAGGCAGGGGTTTTGTTTCAGCGTTGACGTCGAAAGGATCCCGATCTGCTGGAACGGTCGGCGAGGAGGCTCATTAGACTACAGATATCCCGCTGGCCTTGTTGGTGTCTTGCGTCGGTGACTCCGACGGGTCTTGACCTTCTCAGCGACGTCGGCGTCGAGGCGCGCCCAGTAATAGTTTTCCTATAACCTCGAGAGCGTATGGGAGAATCCGAGCTACCCAGTTGGTGGGGACGTCATTCAGGGGTACGGAACTTCTGGCCACAGTGCTATTGGAAAGGGAGAGATAGTTGGCGCGAACTGGCGAGAAATTCTGTATAAGGACGGTGTTTTGCAAGAAAAACAAAGGCAATTCGAGCTTGAATATCCTTGGGACAAAGTCAGTATTGCCTTCTATGTACTTCGGAAGGCTTCTCAGCTCCGGGTCTGCTCGTTACTGTTCAGGAAAATTGTCGGCGCCTATTTCTCCCAAGAAGGTGTCCTCGCCTTGGTCGTCATGCGGCGGTGAGTTCTTGGGGTCGCGAGGCAGGCAGTCCACATCCGAGTGATGTCACATCTTGCAGGCTAAGGCTCCATTGGGAAAGCCTGTCGGAAAGGGCTTTTAGATGTGCCAGCCAACACAATGCATGGTGGTTGCTTACGACATTGAAGGGCCTGCCGTATAGATAAGGCCGGAATATTGATTAGACCAAATGATGGTAACGTTCCTTTTCCGTCGTAATATAATTGGATTTTGAATTCGACAGCGAACGGTTAGCATAAGCTAAGATGCTTTCAAGTCCGTCTTTGCTTTCGACTAACACGGCGCCAAGGCGTAATCTATTTACGTAGTTTTGAATTTGGGTAACAGCTTCTTTGTCGAAATGAGCAAGTACTGGTGGTGACTGCAGGCGTCGTTTGAGTTATTTAAATGCTTCGATCTTCTGCGTTTCCTACGTTAACTCGACGTCCGATTTCGTGAGGTGAGTCAGTATATAGCTCTGCGACGTGAGAAACATCGTTGACAAAGATCCTGGAGTAGGCACACAGACCAAGAAAGCTGCGTACTTTTTTTTTTCTCCACGGGCTGCAAGAAGTTAGCGATGGCAGTTGTCTTCTGCGGATCAGGACGGACTCCAGATTAGCTGATGACTTAGCCCAGGAACAGAAGCTCTTCGTAAGCGAAGCGGCACTTTTCCAGGCTTCAAAATGAGTCCGGATGGCATGCTTCCCTCAAGAGCCGTTCCAAGCAGCCTGGCGTTGATCCTCGAAGTTTCCCGCAAAGACGGCGACGTCATTTGAGTAGGCGAGACAGGTAGGCCACTTCAAGCCGGTCAACACCATGTCAATCACGGGTTGGAACGTTGTAGGTGCTGAGCAAAATCCGAATGCCATAACCTTCTAGAGATCATTCTTTCTTCACTTTGGAGGCGAAGCATCCCTTGATGACGCAGTCGTCGGCTCCTTTGTCTACTAGAGCGGTGACTTATTGGCCGCCGAGAAGCCCATCGAGGTCGGTGGTCTTACATTTAAGTTACGCAGTTGCGTCTGATCACAGCTACGTCGCATTGTCCCGCTGTTGCTGCGTCGCATCGCCAGATGCTCTTTAGGCGGTGTATCGTTGTCGCACCATCGAGACGATCGTGAAGCGTCGTCGGCGGCGATGGAGGATCTCCGGCATTTTGAATAAGAGCTAAGCACGTCCGTCCGTTGCTGCTTGCTTTCAGTTTGCCGGATAAATGCTGATGGACCGGCCGCTGGTTGGGCAAGTGTGGGGTCGGTGCTGCGGCGACCTATAGCGTCCTGGCCACGGCGAACTGGAAGGCCGTCGGAGTCTCCACTGCGTTTCGTCATGGTAGTCAGCAGTGTCACGTGGTCGCTCGCCTTGCATCGGATTCGGCGCAATGACGGCGAACCTTCGTAGTCCAATCTCGTGGTATGGCCATCGGCGGTAGACGTGGCCCACTTCTCCGCAGTGATAACAGAGCGGACGGGGGTCAGGGAAGCGCCGTATGTCTGTCTTCCACAGAGCGTTGCGTGGGCTGACAGACAGGCATGCTGGTTGGGATTGCGGCGATGAGGGCTGCACTTCTGTAACTCCCAGTGATCCTTTACATTCTTCTTTGACCATGTCAGCGCTCGGGCCACCTGAGGATGCCTTGCTAACTACTTCTGCAGCTCCCTCGTACGACCGTTCTCAAGGTCTCGCGCAGGTCTTTGGTGCCTAGCGCTTGAGCTTCAGTGTAGTCTCTCGTCAACGCACGTCATTTGTATTGCCTAGTACGTATGTCCAGCCTTTTCTTCATGTTGGCATCCCAGAAAGAAACTCCTGGATGTCCTTTGGTGGGTTGCGGATCAGTCTGACATAACGCTCTTGCTTTACACCATGCATGAGGAAACGAATTTTTCTCGCTTCATTTCTCGTCCGGGTCGACCTGACGGAAAATACGGATAATATTGTCGGTAACAACTGCAATGTTGCTGTTAGGCAGTTGCACTCAGGCTTCCAGTAAAGCCTCGGCTCTTTACGGACGACGCACATTAAGGTCTTCAGAATGCTGCTAGGAAACAGGTCTCGCGCTGCTAAAGTAGACTCCCGATACTCCAGCCATGTCCTCGTGGTGTCCTCTAAGTTGAAGTATACAGGCGCAAGTTGCCTTAAGCGTTCCAGCTGTTGAAAATCGTGATCTTTTGGAACGACTCGAGCCATGTTTTGATCGTCCAACGAAGACCCACGGAGACAGGTGTGTCTGTTAGCTGGGGAAGGGGGCAAGAAGGCGGTTGCAGGACAATGGGTCAAGATACACTGCAGCTTTCATTGTGGCTGCTCTTTTTGACTTTGTATTGATAATCTTGTCGGGCAGGGGTCCGTGCTCCGGGGGGCAATCTTTTTAGTCAGAAGGTCCGGCGTGACGCTGGTGTTGTCTCCATGATTTGATCTTGGTTAACGCCTTGAGGGGACGTCCGGTACATTAAGGCTAATGCCCCGAAGCACCTCCACCAGATGTCACATTGTTGTGATGCTGAAGAACCCGGCCATGACACAAAGGCTCATATCAAAACTAACTCTTTATTAGGCGAACAGGTACCCACAAAACAGGTTACGCTCGGGTAATCAAGTGTGCGGGTCAAGCGTGTCGGCTGTTTGTAAATGACTGGTAGAAGGTCCAAGTGTAATCATTGTTGCTCGCGTGCCTTCCGGAATGTAGAATACTGTTCGCATCACACATGCAATGCGATCACACAATGTTCGGCTGCAACATAACCAAGAGATAGAATCGGCTCCAGCAATCGAGAATGTTCTGATACAAGCAGGGGCGTCGTGCGCCGAGCGCTAACTTTTCCGGTCATAGGCTAACGAGCCTATGACCGGAAAGGGATGAATGCGCACTGCGTTTGAATTTAAAAATCACATGGTGACTTTTGTCGTTTATGAAAATTAACATTGCGTGAGGATGCACACTGCAAAGAATGAAATAAACACAGTTGTACGCATCCCCGTTAGTTGCATAGGATTTATTATACACCACTAAAAAATTAGCCGTGGCTTAACTCAGTTATGCCTGGGTGTGCGTAGCGAGAGGTACGGTAAATATAATTGTTTAGCTTGGTTCTCTCTACGGTTACATCTTTATCGTTTAGCTTCGTACGTCTGAATGTTTAGGTTGTATACTACTAGTTAAGTTATGGTTACATTAAAGACTAGACATTTGTAAAGTGTATCGCATTTATTTTGAGTCTTCGTCTTGTTGTTTCTCATTTGCCACAAAGACGGGCCGGTGGTCGGTGAGGCGGGAGGATAAGGTGTTGTCGTCCAGTGACTTGAACACGTTTCGGGTGCTATCCTCATCTGAATCCACTCGCCTGGCCGCTTCGTACTTACGACCCTTCTCGAGGTGTGCGGCTCGTTCTTCTCCGTCTCCTCGGCTCGCTGCCTCCTTTTGGTTTCGTTCCGACGACGAAGCCTGGCTTCTTTCAGTCTCTCCGACTCACTTTCCATATCTGCCGACCAATTCCACCGAGCCGCCCCTTTTATATATATGATGCAACGCCGGCTCCTCATCTGTTCCAGTTCCTCATCTGTTGGTGCAACGCGGTTTTACCAGCTGCTTCTCTGAGGTCATGCTAGATGGCGCGGCGAGCGACGCTCCCAGCTGCGTCGGTTGCCAGGCAACGGCTCAGCTAGCGGTGCGGCCACCGACCACAGCGAAACGGCGAGAATACAGCCAATGTAGCTCTCGCTACAAACTAACTTCGCTTTAGCATTCATCCGAACTGGGCGTTGGATCTCCATATTTTTGTTCTGGTGATGGCCGCAGAGGCGCAATGCATGTTGTCGTTAGGGTAGTTTTCTGGTTTCTGATATATGCATCGTAAATCACACCCGCCGTGATTGCTTGGTGGCTATGGTGTTGGGCTGGTCGCGGAATCAAATCCCTGCAATGGCGGCCGCATTTCTATAGGAGAGAAATGCGAAAACATCCATCTACCTTTATTTAGGTGTATGTTAAGGAACCCCCGGTTGTCCAAGCTATTCCTGAGTCCCCCACTACGATTTCTTCAAAACGTAAATCATAAACGTTAGTTCCATTTTATTCCGATAGCAATTATATGGACACTCAAAGCGAATTTCTGCCCTTGGCATCGCCGTCGCCGCGAGGTCCCGTATGACGGCAATGGCGATGAAATTGTCGCCGCGCGACGTATGCTGTATGTGAGAGTGAAAGCGCGCGAGGGACGCGCGCTTTCACGGGGAGCGAACGCACGGCGGAGAGCAAACGCGCGTTCTGCGTCGTGCTCCCTGAAGGGCTGCAGAATTAGGCGTCTCTTTCCTCTTTTACAATCACCATGTATATATAGAGCGAACGCGACTTCTTCCGTCGCGCGAAAGGCCGTGGGGAGACGGGAGGCAGCGAGGGGAGGCGACGTTTAGCTGGGGCACCAAATGCGTATTTATATAAAAACGTTGCCAGGCGAGAAGGTGGTAAAGACTTCCGACGCTGCTCGACGAGTGACCCGTTCTGATCTCGTCGAAAACCTACGAGCCGCCCCCGGAGGCACCGGCAACAGTCAGCAACGCCATGCGGGTTCGGTGCGAACGCGGGCAAAAGGTCGACGGCGTCGACAACAGTTCTGCACGTTGCTGGTGCTGCTCCCTGTCCAAGTTTATACAGCTGATAAAACTACTATCCTTACTCCGTATAGCTCTCTACTAATTTGCGATCGCAATTGATGCTTCGCCTTTCGGGTGAAACTGCGACATTTTTTTTTTTTGTGAATAGATTTCCTCGAAGTACAAAGGCAGATTTATCTTTAAAACAATGTCGATAGCTGGCCGACGTGATAGCGCCTGTCTTTGGCGGCTTACACTTAGGAACACTGCAGGCAAATAAGGCACATTGACATCGACGACAACTACTTGATGCATTTCTGAAGAAACATTAACGGGCTTCAGCCCACAAGCACAAGGGGCAGTGTACGCCAAGGGAGTTGCCACTCCTTTCTCTCTTGATTTTCTCTCTACTTCTTACTCACAAGTGCGCTACGCCGCTTAGCGATGTAAGGCGATTATTTTTTTGCACGTTTCTAAAATCTTACTGCTCACTGATCGCGAAGGCAAGGAACTAACGAGGAAGATGAGTCCATATGAAGAGCCCGTTAATTCAGTTTCTCCAAGTGATGCGTCTAAAAGTGCCAGCCCTGCGCTCCTGGCGGCATCTTGTTTCCGCAGACCTGCCCAGCCGCGCGAACCCGTCGTGGTGACGACCGCTTTGTCTTGCGCTGATGCTCATTCTTTGTGTTCTCTCATTTTGCGGCCTGGCTGCGTCGCATGTTTCGCCGTGCGCTCCTTATGACAAGCCCGTCAACGTGCGGTCTCGGCTTACCTCAAGATTATGGTAATGCAGGAGCTACGGCATCGGGTGACGCGCTGACATTTGCTTATTCGCCTCAGTACTCCTTCGTTCTTGCTCTTTTTTGCTTTGTTTTTCTCTGCAACTGGGTGCACGCGTCTCTTGTTTCTGGTATGGCAACCTCTACCGCCAAGGACTTGCTTCGCTGAGCGCTTTGTGGTCTTTCGCGTTGTTGATAAGACAGGCATATGCGCTTCTTTTCGAAAATTGTTATTCCATGCTCATATTTCTGACACCTCCGGTGCCAGGCTGTTTTTATGACGTCCCTTTAAATATGTAGTAGTTTGTGCTGCCAAGTTCCTGTGATATATACCTTGAACGGCCGCTACCTAAACAATCCTCCATTTTACATTCTTTTCGCATGCTTAGTATCCCGTTTCATGACAAATAAAAAGGATGCCGCAACATCTCGACACTGTTCCCTCTCCGTTTTTGTCGATGTCATGTCGTAGGTTTCGTGTTATTGGAGGTGAGGCGTTACATTCTGCTGCTTTAGCGCCTCCGTTTGCCCCTGTTGTATCTTTTAGTCGATCAGTAAGTTTTTTAGGCTGTATTGTGCTGAAACATACGTGGGTACGCATGTTCGACCACCACAAGTTTATGTTGAGTAAGGTGTTTTCCAGTCAAAATGTGTCCAACTTTGTGATAAGCTCTATACTTGCAAACGAAATGGTCAAACAAAATTCGCATTCTTCGCAAACACCAATGAAAGCCGCGCTTAAACCGATTCTGCCCACAGTGCGTGGGATCCGCAATTTTTTTTTCATCATCATCAGTCATCCCTGCTTTCGGCACTGTTGCCCCTTCCTAACAGGTCATAGTGAACTATAATAAAACTTCGTTATAACAAAGTAACACAGCGCCATCAGTTTTGCCTCTTGAAACTCCACATTACAGGTCACAAGGGTTGTACAATCGGTTCAATTTCCATGCGCATCTACGGAAAGACTAATTCATTTAACTACTCCGCTCTTCCAAGAGCCATTCCTCTTTGGAACGACCTTCCTAACAGCATAGTGTATGAAAGTGACCAAGAATATTTCCGGCTTCTTCTAACAAGGCATTTTCAAACAACGTAACCTGACATACCTACATAACCTGACATACTATTTTTTATTGCCTTTCCCTTTATTAATGTGCAACTACGCCTTAAATATGGTTTTGTTATAGCCTAATTATGCCTCGCCTGCTCTGTAATTCTGTGGACTATATATTTTACTGTGTGACATTTCATCGTTGAATGAGCTGTCGCGTACAAAGCATTCGGTTTGTATCCTTGGACATATTGTAACACCATATTACTATCATAGCGCATTTTTACCCTATATTTTTGTATATGTATTTGAAGTTTGAAGTTTATTTATTTACCACACAAAGTACAAAATAAAATTGTACATGAGATGTGGTTGGGAAAGCGGGAAAAAAGCTACAACATGTAGCTTGACTGGCACCACCTCCCAGTACCCGGCAGCGGGCACTTAGGCAGAAGTAATACATGTGCACAAAGACTGTTTCAGTTGCGGTACTGGTTTGCTAAACAATAGCGGACACTTTCGCAGAAGTAAATAATACATGAACAACAATACTGTTTAAGCGGCAACTTAGGTAAACAATACATACAAGAAAGAAACTACTGCATTATGTAACCAAATGAACTAAAATAGCGAATGATAACAAGCATTATACAAAACGCGCATACAAGTCATTTCTCGAAAGTACACGCAAATCCTCCATCGTGAGGTAGAATTTATTTAAAAGCTGTGGGACGCTTAATTGACTGCATCGTCTGAAATCCATAGTTGGTGCGAGATCTTGGTACATGCCAAAGTTCTGTGTGCCTCAATGAGCGTAAAGAAGCGTTGTTTCGCAAGTTTGATAATGCGCTCAGATAGTGTGTGTCCTTATGTATTTCACATTTAAGGCTGGATAGTAACTTAAAATTGTACAAATTGTGTAATTTCAAAATTTTGAGTCTAGAATACAACGGAGTTGTGTGTGCATCATATGTCTGCTTTGCAATCGCTTGGACAGCATTTTTTGCATTAGGATTAGCTTATACAGAGCTTTCTTAGTGCCATTTCCCCATACGAGATGGCAGTAACGCAAATGTGATTCAAACAAAGCAGTGTAAACTAAATGGTCCTGGCGGACGGGGAGGAAATACATACACTTCCTTAGCATGCCTAAAGCCTTCGCAAGTTTAGTGCGTAGGTGGTCAGTGTGGTGGTCCCAAAGCATAAATTCGTTAAAAATTACTCCCAGGGATTTAGCTGCCGGAGATATTTCAATGACAGAGTCTTGTAAGTATAGGACGTCACTAAGGTTACATGGCACGGATTTTGGGCGGAATAAAGCAGCTTTTGTTTTACACCAATTTATTAATAATGAGGTTTCGACTGACCATGCATTTAGTTTATGCAGAATGAGATTTCCACGTTTTACTAGATCATTAGCATCTGTTCCAGCAAGAAATATACTTGTGTCGTCTGCATACACTACGTAGTTAGCTGAGGTTTCAATGTTTACAAGATCATTTATATGCATAACGAACAACAGTGGCCCGAGGATACTGCCTCGGGGAACACCGCATTTAATTTGACGGGCTGTTGATAATTCTCGGTCAACACAAACTGATTGATAGCTTCCTGATATGTAACTACTTAATAAATCAGGTGCAATACCTCGAATTCTATCACAAAACAGCTTTTTTTAACATAGTTATATGATTTATCCGATCGAACGCTTTTCAGAAGTCAACAAAAACACCCAGTGTTAGCAGTTTATTCTCAATGTTCCGTAATATTAATTCTTTTTGGTGCAATAAAACCACTTCTGTTGATAATCTAGGTCTAAAACCGTACTGAGATGAAGTAATAAGTGAATGTTTATCAAAAAAAGTAGACAGTCTTTAGTGAATTAACTTTCTATTGGCTTAGAAAACAATGGCAAAATAGACATAGGTCTGTAGTTTTCTAGATTATTTCTGTCGCCGCCTTTAAACAAAACTGTTACTTTAGCTATCTTCAATTTCTGAGGAAATATGCCGGTACTTAAGACAAGGTTATAAATATGGGTTATAGAAGGTGTAGAAAACTAACGATACGCGAAGAAACCAGACAGAGAGCTCATCGTTCCAACCTCTTCTTCTCTTCGCAGTGCCCATCTGCACGCGTTTATTCGTCTTTTTCTACATACTCCCGCCCCCAGTAGCGTTTTCGAATTCGTGCTTGTGCGATTTCTGCACTGGTCTTCTTGTAAACTTGCCATCTTGAGCTGTCACACGGCAGGCTCAGGTTATTCCATCTTCGCCAGGGAAGATATCCATCACTCGTCCCAGTGGCCAAATGCTTTTAGAGAATATAGGCTCCTCAATGAGTACGACATCACCTACTTGTAGACTGCTACTAGGATGCGATGGGTAGAGGTTAAGTGTCCGCATCTCGAGGAGGTATTCTTTCTTCCAGCGGATCCACAGGTGGTCCACGAGCTTCTGGCGGTATCGCAACTTCTTGCTGAGGTCACGTCGCGTAGTCTATGCACTTCGAGCTTCGTCGCCACTGTTGGTTCGCTCTGGAGAGGCAAGAAATGAGCTCCCGACCAGAAAATGAGCAGGACATAGTGGAGAAGGCTCTTTAGCGTCCGGATATTTTAATAATCTTGCTCCTACTACCGCGACCATAAACTCGAGCTTCGGCAGTGTTAAAACCTTGGTAGGTGCTACTCGAGACTTCGCTACTATTAGTGATGTAGCTGTATTTCCGCCGTCATCAACTGTTCTCAAATAGGCACATGCTCCATAAGCCTTCAGTCTGGCGTCGACGAATATATGCAGCTCTGCCTTCTCGACCGTTCCATATAGCATATCTCTCACGCAGCGCAGAATCTTGATGAAGCCAAGCTAGATTACGTCTGCGCACCATGCTGTCCATGGCGTATGGATCTCCTCTGGTAAGTGGTCATCCCAAGACTGGCCTAAAACCCACAGCCGTTGAAAGAAAATCTTTGCAGTGACGGCGAAAGGCGATAGAATACCAAGAGGGTCGAAAATTCGGGAAGCAGCCTTCAGAAGCGTACGTTTTGTGTCCGGCTGAGCTGAGGCTAAATATTGTGCTATAGATTTGGAAGAAAACTTGAAGTAATCAGTTTCGGTATCCCATTGCATTCCCAAAACTGCAGTTGATTCCCGTGATGCACCTTCCACTCGCTCCTCCTGGTGGTCGAAAATGTTCTGTAGCTGCTGTTTATTGGTCTTCCATTTTTTGAGATTCATGCCTGCATCTCGCATAATTGCCTTCGATCGCTCATAGATGCTCAGACCATCTTCGAATGTCTCCGCACCCACCAGTAAATCGTCTACATAAAAGGACTTCAAAATAGAAGCAAGCGCTTTGTCCTCACGAGCGTTGTACAAGTGGTGATGAATAATGGCCATGAGCAAGAAAGGGCTTGATGTTGATCCAAATGGTACCCGGGTCATGCGCCATTCGAGTATTTTACTGTTCTGGCTGACGGGAATGGCATCAAACCAGAGAAACCGGAATGCATCTCGGTCGGTCTCCTGTATCTCAATTTGTAAGAATGCCTTTTCGATATCCGAGTTGATGGCGACCGGAAACCACCGAAAGCGAAGTAACACTTGTAATAATTCTGGATTGAGGTTCACCCCTTTATCCAGGCAGTCATTGAGTGATGGGAAGCCTTGAGCGTGTGACGATGCGTCAAACACAACCCGAAGCTTGGTGGTCAGCGATTCCTCTCGTATAACTTCCCGATCTGGCATATAATATGTGACTCGATCAATGGGAACATCCTTCAGCGTGACCTAGCTCCAGCTATTGCCGAGTGACTGTGTCGTATTGCTCCAAGTGTGAGCGCGGTATCATGGTTGCTTCCAAGTAGCTGTTTATGGTCTTCTTTCCAAGGTAGCGCTGTTTCGTTGTCTCTAATTGTGTCCAATCGCAGAACGCAGACCATAACATTAGCATCGCAGTCAAGAAAGGCTTTTTGGCGACTCGGCTCTCGCAGTGTCCAAACGAGTGCCGTGTTGATTGCGACCAATCCTTGAACTTCCTTGCTCTTGACAACTTCTCCCGTCATGATTTTCCAAAGATGGTGAGCTCCTCCAATCAACAAGTTGAGGCCGTTCTGAATCTCCGCTTCAAGAAAATTATTCTCGTCAGCAAGAAATTTGCCCTCACGTCGCAGCTTCTGAATGAAGTTGTTATCAGCTGTCGGCGCAGCAATGTCGTGACAGATAACGGGAACTATAATTGCTTGAACAATATAGATGTCGGAACAGTGTTGACTACGCAGTGGTACTTCAACAACTTTGCGTATTTCAGCGGAACTTGGGGATACGTTGCCAAAGGTGTTGAATGCCAATTCGGGTTTCTCCCAGTACCTGCAGTTGCAGCTTTACAGCGAGATCGTCTGTGATGAACGATCTCTGACTGCCTCCATCCAGAATACCTCTGATGTATCTCGACCTGTTATCTTTAACAACAAAAGCGCGAAAGTGTGCAGCTACACTTCTTTGTCCGTCTTTGCGTAAGCATTTGTGGAATCTCTGTCGCAAAGCATTACTGATTGCGATGAGACAATCCCTGCTGTGCTGCCCGAAGCCACGGCTGTTCACGAAGTTTCCGCTGTAGTGCCTTTCTTTCTGTAGTTCGGGTCACACATACTCGAGGCGTGTCTTCCGTGACAAGCTGAGCACGTGAGTTTGACATGGCAAGACCATGCCTGGTGATCTCGTGATGTACATCTATAACAGCGGTTATCCTTAGCGAGCTTCTCTTTTTTGGAAACAAGAGATAGGTTGGCGTCACAGGCGCGTGTACCATGCTTTTTAGATCGACAGAAGAAACACTCGTTCCAGCTGTATGATGTACTGTGCAGTATGGAAGCGGTGCTGCTCCCTCGAGTTCTCTCAGCACGGTCATCGACAGATCGTTGTGTCGATGTGTTGCACTGCTGTCGGCTTTCTACCTCAACACGTGTGAGCATGAGCTGCTCTTTTAACTCTGCTTCCGATGTTGCAGCTGCTAGTTCTGGCTCCGAGACGTTCGTATCAGACCTATGTTCTCGTAAAGTCTGACTGCGCTTTCCTCGCGTATATGCAAGAACGAATCTCGTATGGCAATGCCTTCTGTAAAATACCAATCAGCATTGCAGAGAAACTGAGAGTGGGTACGTTTAGTGCAGTCAGACAGCGGATATGCCCTTGCGCGGAATCATACAGCTGCCTGAGGCCGCGTACGTAGCTTCCGGACTTTGCATGAGGTAGATGGCGAAGCGCTGTCAGGTGGTGCTGCAGTATCCTTTTACGATCGCCAAAACGTTCTTTGAGAAGTTCTACGGCATCTGCGTAGCAAGCTTCAGAAGTCGGTAAACCGGCAATGGCCGCTGCTGCTTCCCCGGCAAGATAATGCCGTAAATAGAAAAACTTGGTCGTCGTCGATATAGCATTGTTGAGATGAACAGTCTGCTCGAACTGCTCCCAGAAAGCTGCCCATTTGTGAATGTCGCCTTTAAATGTTGGCATATCAAGATTCGGTAGCCTTGGGCCAATTCTGGTCATAGCGTGAGGAACTGTCAGGCTTGAATTCTGAGAAGCAGTCTCCACTGTACTGTCTGCGCGTTCCAAAGCGTCGATCTTGCAACGAATCTCGGCAAGCATGCTGATATCTTGATCGTTATATTCTGCAGCAGTTACATATTCTGCTTCGAGCTCACTGCCGGCAATGTGCTCTTCGAGTGCGTCGTTAAGTTTCGAGAGCTCGTTGTTGCTAGCAGATAGACGGTCAAAAATACCTGAAAGCTTGGGCTTGTCCACGGTAGGATCTGTAAGCAGCAACCGAGCTTCCTGCAGAATCTTCGTATTCTGTGCTCGTCGAGCCAATCGCTTGGTCTTGAGGCGATCCATCGGACTAGCTCTTGATAGATGTCCGCTCTCCACGCCGATCATGAACGATGCGTTATCCAGTCAGTCCTCGCCGCCCGCAGCGCGAAGCGGTAGAGTAGAAGGTCCTTGGAGACGTGCGATGAAGGTAACGTAGTCCGCACGGAGGTTTTCGGCACCTAAGGTTCCACGACTCTAAGCGATGGATCACTCGGTTCCCTGGTTTCGGCACCAAAATGTAGAAAACTAACGATACGCGAAGAAACCAGACAGAGAGCTCATCGTTCCAATCTCTTCTTCTCTTCGCAGTGCCCGTCTGCACGCGTTTATTCGTCTTTTTCTACACAAGGAGTGATGATGTCAAGGACGAATATTACTGGTTGCATTTTTATGCGATCAATGTATTCACATCTGGTTTTTGAAGCGCCGTGAATGTGTTAAACACTTCACGTCTGTTGGAACGAACGAACGATAACCTTATTTATAATCCGGCGAGTTATTCGGGGATTTGGGCGAATACCCCTTCCTAGGCGTCGGCCACGAAGCCTTGAGCTCTGGCGGCTTCCTCGGCCCGCTGGACGGCCCAGAGTTGGTCTTCGAGGGCGGAGCTGAGAAGCGCAGTCTCCCAGGCCGTTCGGCTCGAGGCTGCGTCGCCGTCTGGACCCCCCCCCCCCTCCCCTTGTTTGCACTCCCATAACATGTGCATGTTGCCCTGGTCTCACAAAACTTGCATTGGTTTGACGAAGAAAGAAAGCTCTGGGTAACAGAGATTCAAGATCACCGAGTTTACAAACGTTCTTGTCTGCAGCGGTCGCCATGCGAACGCCTGTCTCTTGTTCAGTTTCTGGTGTGGTGGCGGAAATTTGCACCTCGCCAGTATGTAGTGTTGCGTTATTTCTCTGTAACTCGTCAGGCGATCCTCCCACTCCCACCCCTCACCAGACGTCGCGGCCGAGGCGGCGGTGTTGTGGTTGGCGGCTCGGTCCGTAAGCCCTCGAGTCGGCCCATGCGCCGCCTCGTTGCCGGCGAGCGAGGTGGTGTGGGCGGGCGCCCCATACGATGTAACCTTCTTTATTCCCGGTTTTGCCCGCGAGTAGTATTCGTAACGCCTCGGGGGAGATGCGGCCGTTGGCGTAGTTGCGAATTGCCGTCTGGGAGTCGCTGATGATCACTCCGGCGTCGGTCCTCCGCTGTCTCCGCGTGCACCGTGCGTGCCGTGACACTAGTTTTGCAAGTGTTCTCGTGATCTACAACCGCGGCCGTGAAGCCGCGCCTGCGCGCGTACCTGGCCGCGTCCACGAACACCGCGTCTTCACAGTTGCCGTACTTCCTCTGTACGTCCAGCGCTCTCTTTTCCCTTCTACCCCTGTGGTATTCCTGATGCATGTTCTTTGGTAACGGAGGAACGACCAACTTGTCCCTGAGGCTGCTCGGCACGTAGACTTTGGCGCCGTGTTGAGCGTGATACCCGATGCCTAACTTCTCTAATATGCATCTGCCCGTCTTGCTCTTGGAAAGGCGTTAGTATTGCGCTGTGTTCTGTGCCTCTATCAATTCCCCCAGCGTATTATGTAGACCCAGTTCCAGTAACCTGTTCGTGCTTGTGTTGATCGGTAGCCCTATTGCCTGTTTGTAAGCCTTTCTGATTAAGCTTTCTGTCTTTGTTTTCTCCGCAACGTGTCAATTGAGGTAGGGTGCCACGTACGTTGTTCGGCTAATTACGAAGGCCTGAACTAGTCTGATCATGCTACCTTCTTTCATCCCGCTGTGTCTGTTGGATATGCGTCTGAGTAACCTGACGGTCTGTGCGACCGTGCCTTCCAGTCTCCTGATGGTCACGCCATTATGTCCGTTGGCAGCGATGTGTAAGCCCAGAACCGGCATGCTATCTACCCTGGGTAGGGGGCGCCCGTCGGACGTCGTTAGCCGTATGTCTCTACCGGGATCCTCGTCGTTCGTCTCGCTGTTCGGCTTGCGGTCTCTTCGCGTAGGTCTGTAAACTAACAGTTAGGACTTTTCTGCGGAGCAGGTCAGTCCGGTGTTCTCCAAGTATTGTTCGACCGTCTCGATAGCACGTTGCAACGTGTGTTCTATCTGGCCGTCGCAGCCCTCGGTAACCCACAATGTAATGTCGTCGGCGTAGAGGCTGTGATTGAGCCCTTTGATTTCGTTTAGCTTGGGCGGCAACCCCACGAGAGCTAGGTTGAAAAGCATGGACGATATCACCGATCCCTGCGGGGTGCCGGCGCTACCCAACTCTATTTGTTCGGAAGTAAGCTCCCCGAGAGTAAGCTTGGCCTTTCTATTCGCCAGAAAGTCTGGAACGTAATTGTACGTTCGTTCGCCAAGACCGAGTTCCTGCAGTTTGGCCAGTACGTTTGCGTGCGTTACGTTGTCAAAGGCCTTCTTCTGGTCCAGGCCGAGTATAGCCTTAGTGGACCTGGTCGGGTTGTTTATGACCTGGTGTTTGATCTGTAGCATCGCGTCCTGAACCCCAACATAGTGTGGGGGAGCAGGTCGGGGTCCTCGAGGTAGTTGGTCAGCCTTGTGAGGACCGCGTGCTCCATTACCTTCCCCACGCACGAAGTCAGGGAGATCGGTCTGAGGTTCTCTAGCTGCAGTCGCTTGCCCGGCTTCGGTATCAGCACGACGTGCGCTGTCTTCCATTGCTGCGGTACGCGTCCGGTTTCCCAGCACGCGTTGACGTATTCCGTCAGTTTCGTTATGGATTTATCGTCTAAATTCCTGAGCGTTTTCTTTGTGATTCCGTCGGGCCCGGGCGCCGATTTGGTGTTGAGCTTATGTAACACTGCCCTGATCTCGGACTCGCTGATCGGTCTGTCTAGGTCTTCGTTGATTGCGCCTTCGCATTCTGGATGCGTTGCTGGTGGGACCGAATTAATGTACCGTTCCCTGATCTCCCGTAAGATCTCCTGTTCGGAGCCTTCATACGCATGTATGATTCTGTTAATGTTCTGTCTATACGCGGTTTTCGTCTCTTCTGGGTCAAGCATGTACCTAATCAAGTTCCACGTCTTCACGAGCCCTAGCTGATTCTCCATGTTACTGCAGGTGTTTTCCCACTGTTGCTTGCACAGCTGCTGTGTGTGACTCTCAGTGTCCCTGTTTAGTTTCGCTATCTTTTTCCTAAGTGATCTGTTGTGTCTTTGCCTTTTCCATCTTTCCTGCAAACTGTGTTTGGCCTCCCACATGTGTAAGAGTCTGCGGTCTATGAGTTCGAGTTCCGCCTCTGCTGGGACCGTTCGTGTCACCACGGCAATGTCCCGCTTCACCGCGTCGGTCCAATCCCCGATGTCGTGAATTGCTTCCTGCGAATCTTCCGTCTGTGTAATGTTTCTGAATTTGTCCCACTCGACCAATTTGAGCTGTTTACCTCTGATCTTGCGCGGTCCCGCCGTGACTCTAATCTCTATTATGAAGTGATCACTACCGAGGTCCTGTTGCGTGTTCGTCCACTGTGAATCGCCAATGTATTTCGTAAAGGTTAGGTCCGGTGTGGTGTCTACGCTAACGCCGTTACCTCTGCGCGTTGGCACGGAGGAATCCGTAACGAGGGTGAGCCCCCCTTGCTGCGCGTCGAGCCACAGGTTCCTACCCTTGACGTTTTCGAATTTGTAACCCCACGCAGTGTGTTGACCGTTAAAGTCCCCAGCAATGAGTACCGCCTGCCTGCTCGCGATAGGGATCGTTTTCCGAATGAGCGAGCGGAATCTGTGTTTGCATCACGGACTGCTGTAGACGTTGAGAAGGAAAAGGCTGCTAGGTACTTTCCGAGTCGGTATTATTTCTGTTAAAGTGTGTTCAATTCCCGTAATGCCTGTATCGTGTTGAACGACCGTGAGATTTCGTCTGACCAGCGTGGTAACGGCCGATTTCTCCCCCGCGGCGCCACTGTAGGACTTGTAGCCCGATAATTTTCCCTTCCCGTTAGTTTCTTGTAATATTATGATGTCTGGATTTTCTTTGTTAATCAGGTATTGCCCTTAGCAGGTACCTTTTCTTAGCGTAACCCCTGCAATTCCACTGCCAGATCCTGTATCTGTTGTGTTTATCCATGGTGTTAAAGTTTTCCGGCGATCTCGCTCGTCTATGTTACCGCAGGCCGACTGTACGGTTTGCCAGCCGTTTTAATGGCGCCGCAACTGCTTGCTTGCGAGGCTCTCATAGGTAGACTGACTGCCACCGATAATTTCGCTTCTAGCTCTCTCACACGCTCTTGCATGGAGCCTAACTGCTGCTGTATCTGCTTCTGAATCGTGGCGAGTTGCTGTTGCGTTAATTTAGTGATCTGACCGATCATATTGTCCATTTTCAAGTCCTTTCTTATCTTCCTTCATTCTAAGTTCCAACTCTTCCTGCAATCTTTTGGTCTTACTCTCTCGCCTATATGTTCTCTTTTCACTGCAGTCTGAATCTACTTCTATAGCCCTTCCTTTTGTGGGTACGGGCATCTCGTCCTCACCCTAACTTTAACGCCCATCACACCATTTGGGGAAGCTCAAAAGTCAACGCAACCAGACGAAAACTCGCTTCGGTTTTCTCCATGACCTCTTGCTGCTCAATGACGCTAGTCCTACGTCTCTACGGGGCACAGTGTACAGCATGCTGCCTGGACTTGACCTTTGTATCATGCCGCTTTGCCACGCGCGTTAAGTGGTTTTTGGACATTGAGACACATGGCAGCGATCATATCCCCACCTACCTCAAGATTGACGGCATGTCTAACACTCACCCGCCAAGCACACTACGAATAATTGATTGGACTGTGTTTAAAAAGCACCTGGAGGACGCTTGTCAGAAAGGTCTTTTATCTGGACTGCAGGAAGCTATTAAAGAAGCGGCGCAGACCACTATGTGCACGCTCATGTGCTCATCGAAGTACTCGCAATTCGACCTGCAGTTGGATCGACTTCGTGCTATTCGTCGTCGCGCCGAACGAAGATACCGACGCACGAAGTCCATTCATGATCTAAGGACAGCCCGGCGCACTAAAAAGTAGATACAACGCCGCATAGATAAACTGGAATCGGAGCGATGGACAAAGTATTGTGAGTCCCTTGACCCCCGCAAGCCACTGTCTCAAATATGGAGAACTGTGAGAGGCCTACGTTCTGTTCCGGAACAACGCTTTCCATTAAAGGCACTAGCACTTTTCCAACGCCGACAAGACCTCGACGTAGCGGAAGATTTCTGTGCCATGATTACGGGCCAGTCAGTGGGATCAAGTTCTCTTACCTTTGACTACGTTCCGGACACACGGGACTCACGCATGGATCTGCCGTTCACCACTCAAGAGCTCGACGCGGCACTTGCCCTATGTAATCGGTCGTCGTCACCTGGACCAGATGGTATTTCTTACCGTAATTTGTGCCACCTCGGTGAACTAGCGCGAAGTGCCTTGCTGAACATCTTAAATGAGTCCTGGGAGAATGGAAACGTTCCTCAAGAATGGAAGACCAGCCGCCTGGTACCACTCCTCAAACCTGGCAAGTCTCCTCTAGAGATTACTTCCTACCGCCCAATCGCGCTGGCTAGTTGCATCGGGAAGGTGATGGAACGAATCATCCTCGCCAGACTTGAATGGTACCTGGAACGCTATGAAGTTTATCCAGACGCAATGGCTGGCTTTCGACGTCACCGATGTTCCACTGACAACGTCATCGATTTGGTTACTTACGTTCAACATCAAAAGACGTGTAAGCGATTATCTGTCGCCATGTTCCTCGACATCAAAGGAGCATATGACAATGTTCTTCATGAGGCTATATTAGAGGCTCTGGAAATGGTTGGCCTCGGCGGTAGGCTTTATCGTTGGACACGCAGTTATTTACATATGCGGTCTCTATTTGTGAATACTGAAGACGGCCCAACTTCTCAATACTATACACACCGTGGAGTACCACAGGGTGGTGTGTTGAGCCCAACACTCTTCAATCTTGTGCTCATTGCCCTCGTAGAATGCCTACCAAATACGGTGAAGTTGTCAATATATGCGGATTACATATGCGTCTGGGCATCTGGCGTGACGCGTCCTCAAGTACGTGCAAGGCTCCAAAAATCTGCGGCGTTGATAGCGACGTACCTTAATGAACAAGACCTCAAGATTTCCCCAGAAAAATGCGCATTGATCGCATTTAGCCGGAAACGAATGACACCATACACAATAACCATCGATGGACAAAATATCCCTTACGTCAGAACGCACAGGTTCTTAGGGGTAATCATCGATCATGACCTTTGTTGGAGTCCACATGTCACCAACCTAAAGAAGCGCCTGACAGCCATCTCTGATCTCTTCAAGTTACTTGGAGGAAAATCCTGGGGTACTTCAGTACACGCGTTGATGCAACTCTACAGGACGCTGTTTCTCGGGTATCTAGGTACAGCTTGGCAGTGCTGACCAATACCTGTAGACCTAACATTCGTACAATCGAAAGTGCTCAGGCACAGGCACTTAGGGTCTGTCTAGGGTTGCCACGATGTACATCAACATCACAAACCATTGCAATTGCACATGACTACCCAGCCAAGATTCACATTAATATGGAAGCGCTCAGAGCACACGTCAGGCCCCTTGCTCGCGCCCCTTCCCACTATCTAGCCTCACTGCCAGAAGACCGACCACGTGCCTCTTTTTGTCAGACAATACTGCCTTATGGTATATACCGTCCATCAGGTTACACAGCTGCAACGAGAGTTTTGTTTCCTCCTTGGTGCTTGGCTCAGCCACAAGTTCGACTGACAGTGCCTGGAATTCGAACGAAAGCCGAACTCTCATCACCAGCTCTCAAGCAACTTTCGCTGATCATGCTCTACGAAACATACAGTGATCATACCCATCTATACACTGATGGTTCAACCACCATGGACGATTCTGCAGGATCAGTGTCTTTTCCTGCGAAAGTCTCCACCTTGAAATTCAAGACATCACACTAGACGACATCGACAGCCTTGGAGCTTGCTGCTCTTCGTAGCGCACTTCGCATAATTCGTGAGGAACCACCTATCAAGTGGAGTGTTTTCAGTGACTCCAAGGCAGCGCTACATTGCTTGCTTTCCGCCTTACACCGTGGACCCTACGAACAACTAGTCCTAGAAATCAGAGAGCTCCTTCATTGCCTCGTCGAGCAAGGACACGACGTCACCTTTCAGTGGCTCCCTAGCCACTGTGGCGTAATGGCTGCTCGATCTGCTCATGAAGACGGCGCACAGGAACCAATCCCGCTGTCAAGAACAGATGCAGCAGCGAAACTTCGAGTGCTTGCAAACGATGCCACACAATCGTTGTGGAACACACCTAGTTTGCAACACACACGTCTGCATCGACTGGACCCCTGTCTTCGACTTCGACCTCCACCTGGCTGTAAGGCACCACCTGGTAGCCACCCGTCACTAAGCAAATGAACAAAATAAAGTTGTTTCCTCCTCCTCCTCCACCTGGACTATCCCGAACCGAAACAACAGTACTTTGCCGATTGTGGCTTGGTGTCGCATTTACAAAGTCGTTTGCTTTCCGCATTGGATGGGAGGATAGTGCTGCGTGTGACCACTGCGGCGACGAGGAAACAATCGCGCACGTACTTTGTCACTGTCCCCAATACAGCGCACATAGGCAGTCATTCGCGACCGCGCTGGCACGTCTTGACGACCGGCCGCTTTCGGAGCAGACAGTCCTGGATCGCCGGCCTATACAGTCGTCACACAACAAGTCAGTCAAGGCACTCTTGAAGTTTTTGCGATCGAGTGGACTATCTGACAGACTATAGTTCTCACAGACGTTTCCAACCTCCTCCTTTTCCTTTTTTTTAATTCCTTGAATCTTTTTTTTCGTGACTGCTTTTTCTCTTCCCTATTCTTTCCGCCTTTCATTTCCCCTTCCCCCAGTGCAGGGTAGCAAACCAGAATCTTTTCCGGTTAACCTCCCTGCCTTTCCCACCACGTTTCTCTCTCTCTCGTCCTCAGCCCTCGAATATTAGTAAGCTTAGTAAGCTGCAGAAGCATTTGCTTAATCTGCGCTAACTCCTTGTTGGCCTCGGTAGTCGCGTTTGGGGGAGCAGCCTCGATCCTCGCGCGCCCGCCGGAGACGGCGTCTGCCCAGCTGACCTCTAACGGTATGGGGTGTCCGCTCTCTGCTTGCTTCTTTCGTTTGCAATGGTCTGTTTCCAGGCCGGGAGGCCGACCTGCGCCGGGTTCTCGGCTTCGGAACTGGCCCTGTCACGGCCCTGGCAATGTGACGGATCCAAGCCAGTCTGTTGGAGTGAAAAACATTGATGACTCGGAAGGAGGCCTCAAATAGTCATGTATAGCGGGATTGTGGGAACTCTGAGGAAGTGATGTGAAATACTCGTTAAAAACGTTTCATAACATTTCTCCGTTTAAAATTTTGTTATCTTTGGTTAACTCTTTCAAATCCGTAGTCGAAGTGCGAGAAAAGATAACTGAAGAAAGCTGCTGCCATAAATGTTTACCATCAAACATGAAAGAAGAATGGGACCGAGGAGCTCGATTTTATTAGTCATAACCACATAAAGCCAACAGACAACGAAGCCAAGGAAAGCATCGGGGAAATTAAATGTAGTTGAAATTGCAATGTAGAAAATAATGAAGAAAAGGGAAATGAAAGTGGATGAAAATATCACTTGTCGCCGGCGGGAGCCGAACCCGCAACCTCCGCATTACGCGTGCGTTGCACTACCAATTCCTTCGTTGTCTGTTGGCTTTATGTACCATCAAACATGTTATACCATGAAACATGTTAGACATGTAGTCGCGCTTAGCGTTACGAAGTGTTTTGTTGAGAAGATTTCTGTATTTCTGAAGATTTCTGATTTCTGTAAGGCATCGTGATCTCGATTTTTCAGAAATATGGTGTACAGTTTGTTCTTTTCGTTGATCATTTTCAACAAGCGCGGCGTCATCCACGGTTTACGTGCGCGTTTCGGTTTTACAATCTTCTTGTAAGGAAAATTTTTTATACAGGGAGCTAAATATTACCATAAAGCTATTGTACACCGTTTCCGCAAAAAAGGATGAGAAAACGTTGTCCCAATTTGTTTTACTAATTTAGTTCCTAAACCGACCTAAAGTGCTTGCATTTATGTCCTTAACAAAGGTGGATGGTATCGCTTTATGCCCCAGCCCTTCTTGTTTCTCAACGATTAGATAAATGGGCAAATGGTCACTGATACATGCTGAAATTGTACCTGCACGTATACTGTCTTGTGACAAGTTTGTCAGGAAAACGTCTATAAGTGTAGCAGTGTTTAAAGTTATGCGCGTAAGACCAGTGAGCATATTAGTTATGAAATATGAGTCAAGGAGCGTCGACAGTTGGGTTTGTTTGGAAGTTCTCTGCAGCATGTCGATGTCTCCGCAAAGCTCTAATGTATAATTATGGGTCAAAACAAAAGAAAAAAGTTTATCTAGTAGTAATAAAAATGTTTCAGCACAGCCATCAGAGGGTCTGTACAGAGCGACAAATATGAAGCTTCCCGATTTCACACGAACCATTTCTGCATCAGGCTCAGACCGAGAAAACTCGTCAATATATTCATAAGTAATTCCTGCTTTCAAATATAAGCAAACTCCACAACCTCTTTTTGTTTCCCTATTTAAAAAGTACATCTGTACCCTTCCATATGAAACACATCATCATCATTAGCAAACCATGTTTCTGTCAACATGATAGCTGTCAATGCAGTATTTATTTCATTGACAAAAACACAAAACTCATCGTATTTGTTCTGCGCTGACTGCATATTTAAGTGCAAAAATGTAAGAGGCAACACAGGGAATTCTGTAAGCATAAAATTGTAATCAGGCGGTGAAATAGAATTATCCATGACTGTGGAGAATAAAAAGGTACACGAGCACCAACCAAGGAATAACTATACCAGACCCGCCAGGTCGTCCACATTTTTGATCACACGAGCAGAATACCCATCAGTGTTACGGAGGAAAACCTTCCTATTTCTACACCAGGCATACTTATAGCCATTTTGTTTTGCCCACTGATTTGTTGCAAAGAGCAGTTTCCTGGTTGCATTCGACAAGATCTCGGCCATGAACAGAGGAATACTTATCCGCGAGTGTCTTTCTTTTGGAAAGTCAGTTGTCACGTTCTGACTGACTCAGGAACGGAGTATGATACCCGCCTAATTGCCTTTCTTCGTGAGAAACCTGTGCAGTGCTCCTATACGACTAGGGGTCAGTTCCGGCACGCTAATCGCCCTGGCAACCTCATTAACCTTGCTTAATAATTCCTCATTGTCTGTTTTAGGAAGTCCATGAATTTCAAGGTTCGGGCATCTTCCTCGCCTTTCCAACTCGTCAACACTTGCACGATGTTCAGCAATATCTGCGGTATTGCTTTTCACTTCAATTTGTTCAACTCGTTTGTGAAGCTGCTTAAGGTCGTGGTCTTGCGTCTTTATGACTGTGAGAATTTCGTCGTATTTAGAAGACATCATGACAATAGAAGATTCAATGTTGTCAACCATCTCCAACAGGGGCCCCAGTGACTCAAGCTTAGTGATAATGTTGGCAAGAGCAGTTTGCACATCAAGCTCCTGGCTTGATTTCTTAGCGCCGCCACTGCGTAGTCTTGCTGTACTGCAAGTAGGACACTTGCACGACTCTTTCAGCGAGTCTTTCTTCGATTTTAACATCGTTTAACAACCACTGCCAGAATGAAGGTTTCCGTGGCACAACACCAGTCGAAAGTTTGCTTTCAGAGGATTCCGCCGATAACGCTAAGGGGCGGTGAATTCCGGTGCAGCCGTGCGAGTAATGTTGATCCGTCCGTTGGTGCAGCAGGCTGATGTCAGCGTCGATAAATCCATTCTGACGTTTATGCAGATCCAAAAAATTCCAGTAGTTTTGCCACTGAAAAAAGTAGAAATGCACGAAGAATCAGGCAACGTCCTTCTGCCGCCGTACCCGCTGCCAGAATGAAGGTTTACATGGCACAACCCAAGTCGAAAGTTTGCTTTCAGAGGATTCCGTCGATAACGCTAAGGGACGGTGAATTCCGGTGCAGCCGTACGAATAATGTTGATCCGTCCGTCGGTGCAGCAGGCTGATGTCAGCGTCGATAAATCCGTGCTGACGTTTACGCAGATCCAAAAAATTGCAGTGGTTTGGGCCACTGAAAAAAAATAGAAATGCATGAAGAATCAGGCAACGTCGTTCTGCCATCATGGAATGGTAATTTGGAAGCGCATAAAAACATGGACACGAGAAGAAACGAAGACGAAGACAAGCGCTTGGGGCCTGTAAGGTATCTTTTTATGCGCTTCCAAATTACCATTCCATGATGACAGACCGACAAGCCCACATCGCCACTGTCGTCCTTCTGCCGCCGTAACCGCTGCCAGAATGAAGGTTTCCGTGGCACAACACCAGTCGAAAGTTTGCTTTCAGAGGATTCCGTCGATAACGCTAAGGGGCGGTGAATTCCGGTGCAGCCGTGCGAGTAATGTTGATCCGTCCGTTGGTGCAGCAGGCTGATGTCAGCGTCGATAAATCCGTGCTGACGTTTATGCAGATCCAAAAAATTCCAGTGGTTTGGGCAACTGAAAAAAGTAGAAATGCATGAATAATCAGGCAACGTCCTTCTGCCGCCGCAACCGCTTCCAATATGAAGGCTTCCGAGGCACAACACCAGTCGAAAGTTTGCTTTCAGAGGATTCCGTCGATAACGCTAAGGGGTGGTGAATTCCGGTGCAGCCGTGCGAGTAATGTTGATCCGTCCGTTGGTGCAGCAGGCTGATGTCAGCGTAGATAAATCCGTGCTGACGTTTATGCAGATCCAAAAAATTCCAGTGGTTTGGGCAACTGAAAAAAGTAGAAATGCACGAATAATCAGGCAACGTCCTTCTGCCGCCGTAACCGCTGCCAGAATGAAGGTTTCCGTACATATGTATTCACATATGTATTCTAATTAGTCCATAAGTTATAATTTTTATTGTACTCTCCCCCGTTACCCAATGCGTCTAGGGGCCTGTAAGGTATCTTTAAATAAATAAATTAGCTGAGATCAACTTATCTGTCTTTCTTTAAATAATTTCAATCCATTCTCTGTTCTATAACTCAGCTTTGAATGAGGCCATTTCAGCTCGCCTAACCAGAGTTTCAAGCAGGTCAGATGATAGTATCAAAGTTGGTATGTCAGCCTGTGCCACGAACGTTGCAGTCACTGTAGGCTAAAATGAACCACTATGCCGACACCATCGTTCGAATTTCACTATAACAGTGTCATGAGTGACCCACAATGCATGTGCGGTGAAAAATGCGCGAAGATACATGTGAAGAAGACGACGACGCCGGGCGGCAAAACCTAGCTGGGAGCATCGTTTGGCAGCTGTTGTCCCGCGCGAGAGATGAAGAGGAGAAGACAGATGATCTGGCATTGCTGACGTAGTCATGGACAGGTACAGACGTATCGGGGTCCCGAACCGGATAGGGGACATCTGAGGCGCCGTGGCAGTGCTCCACGGCCTCGGTCCAGCCCCATGAAACCATCACTTGCCACCGTCCAGTGCCACAGAGGAAATCAGCAGGCCACGTCAATGACCCGGCGCACTACCGGCGACGACAGCGTCCTACTCCACGTGAGTCCCGGGTGCGCTGCCGCCAATGGGGAAACTAGCCCTGTCAAGAGATTGTGGCGGAGGCTGGTGTCTGCGTCACGTCCGAGGTACAACAAGAACGTCTTGTGATAAGTCCGACTGACTCCCGCCATGTCGTGATGGTTAGACAGTTTTGGTGCTTCAGCATATTGGTCCTTGAGCTTGGGTGTTGGTTTCTTGTGCATGAGTAGCGAAGATAGGGATTCAGCATGTGTTTGTAGAGTTATTCTTTAGTGCTTTGTTTTTGTTTTCTCACTCATTTTTGTATTTTATATGGTTGTCTAACAGGTACACGTTGTCTCCTGTCTAATTTTCAAGCGCCTAAATTCGTGACAAATAATTACAAGACAGCCGCGTACCATGTTCTTCTTACTTAACTTTTACTGGTTATTTCGTATTTGCTTTTACTACTACTCTGTGTATGATCTTTCGTTGTACAGAGTATTAAAAATAAATAAATATGTTTCTGGGTAATATATAAACATCAATTTAACGGGGTTAACCAGTATACTTCGTAATTTAGTACACGAACCTTAGAGCGTCCTATGCCTGTAATTCAGGGTATTATGCAGCATTGCATGTCTAAGAGCTTTGTTGTCTTCGTCATTCTTCTTGGAGCACAAATTAGTGTTCCGTAAGTATGCCTTCTAGATATTATTGTTTTCGTTTAGTTAATTGTTCCATCAATGCTCTGTCATCAGGAAACGTCTCTTTGACCCCTTCAAGCTGTTCGGACGCAGCTTGTTCGTCAAGGGGGCCACCATTAATTTTGCACCTCAGAAAATCGTGAATGAGCGAATACTGTCAGCCTCCGTGCTTGCTCGAAGGAACATTCCGTTGGTAAATATTGCTTTCTTGCCGGTTGGAATGCTTGTTTTTTTCGTTTGTTTCTTTGTTTGCTTGTCTGTTTCGTACCTACGAGAGTCTGGGAAGTTTGGATGCTGAAGAGCTCGGTATACAATAATCGTAGCAGTTAAGTTTGTTCTTTGTCCTTGAAGTTGATGAAAGTCTCTTCAAGGTGTTTATCGGCGCTGATGAAGCAGGAGACAGGTTGGAAGCAACAAAACTTGAAGATATATTGCAACGAAAATATTTACACAGACAAATGCGGAGTTTGCAAAAGAACACTGATGCAAAACACACAAGTAAACAGGGCCTTACTCTTCTACTTTTTCTTGATTGATTGATTGTCATTGTTTATTTCACCAAAACAAAAACATCGGTGAAAAGGGGGAGACGGCGAAAAAGCTGCGGATACTGCAGCTTGACTAAGCACCGTCCACCCTGTAGGAGCAATGACAGGGTTAATATACAAGCAAAAAGCGAATAATTATACAAGCAAAAGTGACTAAATAAAGTAGCAGGATAAACACACAAGCGAAAACATAATTATTATACACTAGTACGAAAAAATATTAATAGTAGATATAGCATCATTTTCGTACATAATAAAGCAAGAGAAGACAAATGGGATCGTAGTTCTATGCTTAGTGAAAACATAATGATATAAACAATACAATTTAAGGAATGCGCTATTACAAAAACAAACTAATTACATTGGTGGGGTTTAGTGTTTTGATTTCGATGTCTTGCTGCTCATATGCGTTAAGAATGCTTGGTAATGTGTGGCTAAGCCTTTGCGTTCCGTAAATAGTGCGTGAGAATGGAGTTTTCCAGCGGGGTTTATAACGATGGAAGTAAATACTTTGAGTATGTTCAAGATTTGCAAGTGTAAGAAATGTGTCAAGCTTCCCGCGATTTGCACTAATGTAGGATTGTAGCAGCCTGCATTTGTATATATCGTTCGCCATAACGATTTTATGCTTAATAAAGAGATGTCTGGTGTGTTCAAGGTATGGTATGTTCTCTATTGCCCTAATAGCTCTTTTCTGAAGTATTTTTAGCTTATTCAAATTTGTTAATGTAGTGTTTCCCCATATTAAAGCACAGTAGTTCAAGTGGGCATGGAAGAGAGCTTTATAAATAAGTCGCTTTATGAAAAGAGGCAAAAGACATCGACAACGATTTAAGGCACCAACCACGCGCCTCAGCTTTAAACTAATCTGATCTATTTGCTCATTCCAGGATATATGTTCATTAAAAATTACTCCAAGTGTCTTAATTGATTTGGTAACTGTAATTTTGTATGGGCCTAGGGTAATTTGGTTAGGTAGCTGTAGGGATGTGCCAAGGGCTCGAAAAAGGACACATTTTGTTTTTGTTTCATTTAGCGTTAAATTGTTTTTAATACACCAATCGCGAAGCTTATAACATGTGTTTGCTGCTAGCGCCTCGAGAGTACCTAACTTTTTCCCAGTAAAAAATAGTGTGCAATCATCAGCATAAATTATGAAGTTACAATCTTCATCAATGTTGATTATGTCGTTGATGTAAAATAAAAATAATACAGGCCCTAGTATGCTGCCTTGTGGCACCCCGGTTTCAATTGGTTGTGTGCGCGATTTAAAGCCATTTACTTCAACATACTGAGACCGCGCACTCAAATACGACTGAATAAGTTTCAGTGAGATTCCTCTAAATCCATAGCATTTTAATTTATCTAATAACAACTTATGACTTACGCGATCAAAGGCCTTACTGAAGTCCAAATATAACGCAAGTGTTAAAAGCCTCTTTTCGATATTGTATAATATGATTTCTTTCTGTGCTAATAGAGCACTTTCAGTTGAACGTTTCTTTCTGAAACCATATTGACACTCGGTAATAAGATTGTACTTTCTCGAGAAGATATCAATTCTATCGTTTATTATTTTTTCAAGACATTTCGAGAAAATAGGGAGTACAGATATTGGCCGATAATTGCTTAAATTGTTTTTATCTCCTGTTTTGTATATTGCGGTAACTTTTGCTAGTTGCATGAGTGTAGGAAAAGTACCTGTTGATAACACCAAGTTATAGATATGTGTTAGTACTTCTGCTATGATGTCTAATACATACTTTATTGGTCGCATTTCTATGCCGTCAGGATCACAGCTGCGACTATTTTTTATTCTACTAAATAGTGTAATATTACTTCAGAACTGGAAGTTGGTTTAAGAAAAAGCGTGTTTGGTATCGGATTTATGCCGGTTGTTGTTTCTGCGCTGTGGCTGGTATTTCCTATTTTCACGAAGAAATCATTAAATTGTTCTGCGAGCTCAATTCCGTTCAACGTTTTGCCGTCTATTTCCAGATTATCGATTTTAGTGGGAGTGGCTCCTTTATTCAGTATTTCGTTCAGTTTTTTCCACATGGTATTACGTCGCTCTGGACGTTGTGGATCAAAGATGTGGTAGTAGTAGTCTCTTTTCGCCCTTTCTTTTTCTTTATTCAACTTATTTCTAACACTCTTGTATTCAGTCCACAAGTTCGCATTTCGTGTTTTAACAAACTGCTGGTAAAGTTTATTTTATGGTTTATCTGTCGCTTGAGGTAGTTTGTTATCCATGGTTTCCGCGATTTCCTTGGTCTGTGATATGTCTTAAGAGGAAACGATTCAAAGTAAAGTTCTTTAAAGGTTCTTATAAAGTTATTATACGAGTTGTTTGCATCTCCATCAGCCAAAATATCATTCCAATCCAATTGCTCTATACGGTGCCTAAAGTGTTCCAATGTTGCAGGTGTCACTGAGCGGTACGTGAATTCCTCTGGTTTCACGTACGCCGGGTTAGTGTGCATTTTTAGGAAAATAAATATAGGCAAGTGATCGCTTAAGTCGCAACTTAGCACCCCTGAAATTGTTTCTTCTGTTATAGAGTTGGTAACAAACATGTCCAGCAATGACATTGTTGATTCAGTAACACGTGTTGGCATAGTAATGACATTTTTAAATGAGTTGCACTCAAGCACTGATAAAAATTCATTACTTGTAACTGTGTTCTTCAAGACATCCACATTAAAATCCTCACCAACAGTAAGCATATAATTCATAGCATTTGCATGGGACAAAAGACGATCAATAAATGTTAGGAAATCAGCCAAAGAACCGCTAGGAGGGCGATACAGAACGGCGAATACATTTGTACCCTTCTTGATACATAAGGCTTCGTAGTTTTTTGTGATTAGGCTATATTCTTCAATGACTTCACAAAACTCAAGTGTTGTTAGAATGGCAACGCCACCCCCTCTACTCTCCGTGCGGTTTAAAAAAAATGGTTGAACCCCGGCAGCATGAAATGTTCTGACTCACTCGTATACCACGTTTCCGTGAACATTAAAAGGTCAAAGTTTATGCCACATGATTCCAACAGTGAAGTGACATCATCTTTTTTTGGTTCAAGTGACCGTGCGTTTAAGTGCATCACTTTGAACAACTTAATGACGTTTGCTCTCGATTTCACAACGTGCTGAAAGTCCTCAGGGGCGATATAACTAGCCGACATCACGTTGAGAATAGACATCATCGAATGCTTCTTAAACTACAATTGTTAATTGCTGCTAATTTTTTCGACATCACTTTCGCGACAGATAGCAATGATTGGTGACGTCTCCGTGCGGCGGGCAAAGACGTTCCCATTCCTTGTCCAAACGAACTTCCAACCATTTTCGCGCTTTCGGGAAATTGCCATCCCTAGGATTCTTTTCATTGCCGGGCACAAGTGCTCATTTATATAGATTGGAGCGTCGTTCTGCAATCCGATGGTAGCATTCGTTATCTTCTTT